>NW_019446899.1:0-1452 GCF_002814215.2 Seriola lalandi dorsalis
ATCAGTCCGGTGAGAAAGGAAAACAGCCTATTTTCCTTACAGCTTTCAATCAAGCCAATAAACAAGGTCGTTCCCTTCAGAAACACATTACCTTACACTCCCACACAACGAGGAAGCCGACGCAGCCATGGCCGTGGAGGCAAAGGGCTCTTGACAACATAATGGCTGCCATAACTTCATTAAAATGGCCCTGCTTCCTTTCTTCAGTGCCATTCAGTTCTTTCCACAGGACCGCTCCACTGTGTATGTGAGTTTCCTACCACGTGTGGATGTATAATTAAATTTTGCCTTGCTTTAATTGGTGTCTTTTCATGAGTCCCTCTAGATATTTATTGGATATATATTTATTTGATATATTATTGGATTTTCTTTCTTTCTAAATTATTTGCAAGTCATTATTGTCTCCACAGTCGTTCTTGTTTAGAAACTGAATATAAACAGTATTGTGCAACATTAGCAGCGTCTGTGCTTTCACCTCAGCAGAATATGAGCTGGAGCTCACCAGCTCCAAAAGGTGAAACGCTACGTCCCAGGTTGTCTCTGTGTGTCTCGACTCGGCCTCTGTGATTTCGCACAGTGATACGGTGTCAAATGCCTCAGCAGCCTCATCACCCACCCTGATCTCTCTGGCACAAGGCAGAACTGGTCTTTCAGAAACTTGTGGCTTTCAGGAAATAAGATATGGCATGGGAAAGGACATGTTCAGGGCTTGCTCAGGAATGATAACTTGATACTTGAATTGGATCGATTGTTTGACTGGTATTTCAGGCGAAGTGTCTATGGTCACAGTGATGAATGGCTGAAGACTGAGAGGTGCATCACAGAACAAAGAGGATTAAAAATTGCACAAGAAACAAACAAGGTCACATTTTTATTCGAGAGATCGTGGTGCTGTATGTGGTTGACAGCATCGGCCGTTTCAGTGTAGCAAGTACTTATGATTACATACAGTTTTTTTGTTTGTTTGTTTTTGACTTAACCTTGACCAAGTTTTCATTATTGTAACCATGACGATGAGGCTAACTGACCTGATTGAAGTCATACTTTTAAACCCAAACCACAATATTCCATAAACATAACAAAAACAATCATTTTTTTGTGCATAAACCAAATCTCAAGCTTTATCTAAATAATTATTACTAAATTATTATTAGAGTTATTTTTCAGAAGTGATTATCTGTTTCTGTGTGACCTGTGTGTGTGTGTATCCTATCCTAGACGTGTTGTTGGTACTGTGTGTGTGTCACATTACACTGTTATAGGCTATTATACAGTATGCAGTGTGTGTGTTTGTAGTCCTGACTGGGTAATCGTGTCAGCTCTCCTGGTTCAGAGTGACTATTTAGATGTGTATGGTCTAACAAGCAAGCTCTTCAAATGATAAATGACGAAACACACAGCCCCATGCTGCTGTCATCTGGCACACACACACACACACACACACACACACAC
>NW_019446900.1:0-1177 GCF_002814215.2 Seriola lalandi dorsalis
CTCCGCTGCCTCAAGATAGCAGTGTGCCAGCAATGCGTCTGACCACACCTCATTTTAAGACCAACATGCTCATGGGTGCTCAGATGGGCACAAGTGTATTTGCTATTTAAACAACGTGGGCGCTAGATGGGAAAAGATAGGGCCCCTAATGTGCAAATGGCTGAAGTTTAATTAATCCTATTTAATTCTATTAAAGTCAAAATTAAGAATAAATAAATATTTAATATCAGGTTCTTTTAGGCCTTTTCTGATATTTTCTACTACTCCTTTGTGACAGTTCTGCCTTTGAACGCTAAGCCTTCAAATTCATTCAGTAGATGATGTTCTGACTCTGAGGCAGAGCATGTTTGAAATGAAATTATCAAAGCGAAACAGAAAAGATCTTCAATGTATTTTAATTGGGATTATCATATGAAAACCCTGCAAAGTGTATAGATTTGATTGGATTTCATATTGTCAGATCTTATTTATGTTTTTTTTCTTCTGGTTGTCTTTAGTTAGTGTGAATGCTGAGTCAGCATTCACACCTAACTACTCCTTCATACTTTGTGCTACAGAAACCATTCAGGTATCAAAACATACAGCTTTTTCAGGAAAAGAGTGCCTGTATTCAACTTTTTGATATTTATAATATTGGAAATATAAAGCTTTTTCTGTCACTTTTTTTGCCATCCAAATGAATGGAGACAATGCTCAAATCCTTGAAAACTTCAGTCTCTTTGAACTTAAACTACTTAGGCAAACTAGTTCAAACTTTAAATGTTTCACAAGACTTTCAACTATTAAACTTATATTCAAGTTTTTGATATCTTCTACAGCTTTCAAGTTATCACAGTTTAAGTTTTATGCTTTTTTCTGACAATTTTTGAGTTTATAATGGATGTGTATATTGTTCAGGGCTAGAGTGGATGACATCACCGCTAGAGTGGGAGAAGCTCAAAAACTAAAAAAATAACTTTAACTTGTCTTCACGACCACAAATTTCACTCTTCACTCATAATTTTTTTCCCAGAATGTTGGAAAATTTGTCTTCTTTCAAACAATGTGTCCATCAAAGCAGAGAGACTTAATAACATGACTAGAAAATTCCAGGGAAATTTTGAGTGCCACGGGGGCTACTGCCGGGATGAGTACATGATTTATTTCCAGTGTTCAAAAGTCACCCTGATCATATTCT
>NW_019446901.1:0-1368 GCF_002814215.2 Seriola lalandi dorsalis
CACTGAGGTAGGAGAAGCCCTTTGGAATAGATAAAAACCTGGTGACAACACAAACAAGGTCATTTCACTTAAGTGACAACAACAGTTCAAAGATCTATACATAAAACATACAAAGCCATTCAGCCAACAAGTAATACAAACACAAGGCAATGTGAAAAACACACGAGGAGGATTTAAAGAGAAAAGATTTAAGAGACAGGGTCGACAAGAAGGAAAGTCACGGATAGATGGAGGTGGAGTTTCACCTTAAAACTAGAATCACCTCCTCGTGATTGTTTCCTCCACCAACCAGCCACGTATCAGGAGTTACAGCACTGAATAATGGCCGGAAGAACGTTATGATGTCACGGTGAAGTTCACGACCTTCAGCTTTGACCTTTGAGCTTTTACCACCAAAATCTAACAATTCATCCTTAGGTTCAATTTGAAGAAGTTTCGTCGAGGCATTACTGAGATATTGCGTTCAAGAGAATGGGACAGACAGACAACATGAGAACATGATGCCTCCCGCCCTGACTGTCGCTGGAGGTCGCTGCCTGCTCCAGCAGGAGAACCAGCCGGGTCACTGACAAACAGTAGGTCATTACAGCTGTAAATATTACAGAGGTGCAGGTGAAAAATTACCCACATACATTTTCAGGACGAGAATAACATCACCCCACCTGTCATAGAGACACATCCAGTCTGAATGGGAGTGTAGCCACAGATGGGTAGATGCTTTACCTTAGCAGCAGTAGCACACCTTTATCCCCCAGGTGTGTGACGGCAGGTTTCATCTCTGTCAGTGCATGAAGGATGGCCTGAGGAATAACATGGAGGAAGATCGATGATCAAGTGATTTAAAACCCAGGAGGAAAGCTTCATGCATTTTGTGTATTTGCTCCCTCACCTTGTCTTCACAGGCTTCATCCAGGATGTCCAGCGCCTCCATGGAGATGGTCTTGTTGCGGTCATGAAGCTGAGTCACCAGAAGTTCAATGCCCCAGTTACTGAAGAACTCCACACTGGCACGCAGGAGGACCCGCAGGTGCTTGGTGGCATACAGCCTGCAGGTCTACGTTCAACCCAGACAAGACAGAATGTTATATAGATTATTCAGACTCTCAGTATCTTCAGGAATCATCTCTGCTGGAGCGACCTGGACAGTGATGCAGGCACCAAGATGATTAAGTGCATGAAGTCAAGAAAGGTCTGCACACCGTGACCACGCAGAAAATACTATTTAGTCTACAAACCACTTGGGTCGAGCTCAGCGTGCTAACGGTTGGACATACATAATTATCAGACTACCTATTATTCATTATCTAATGTATGTAGCATAGAGCCTAGAAGCTTCATTTATTTATTTTGGTCAAACTCAAATATAAC
>NW_019446902.1:0-1459 GCF_002814215.2 Seriola lalandi dorsalis
AGGTAGAAATACATCTTCTTCAGATTACTGCCAGCATAGAGTTTGCATTTTTGATTATTTTTTTCCTGAATCATCTTGTGGCAGAGCTATTCTGAGCTACTCAGATGAGTCCAGCAAATGTTCAGTAGTGTCTGTGCACATCTGCTTCGCCCTCTGCATATCTCAGTGCGTCTCACTATGTTTCTGCTGTACCAAAGTAAAGCTAAAAGTTAAGGCTGCACGGGTGACGTGAGGTTCTTTCTAAGGAGTGTTAATGCATATTTCATAAGGACAAGCAGCAGTGAGAGTCTGTGATTGAGCTGCAGCTTTACTGTTGATTTAAAGGTTAAATATCTGCATGGAGCAAACGTCTCAAACAGGACACTGGTTTTTAGTAAAAAAAAAAAGCAGCAGGAAGGCAATAGCTGAGGAAAGAGGTGGTAGGGTGGGGCGCCTTTCATTAGTAAGTAAGTAGTCCACCCAAGAATAACACTCTCTGACACACCACCCAAAAGTCACGCAGTCCGGCGCACTGCTCCTCTAGATTTAGAAAAAGGAACCTACATTTTGGTCACAGAGAAATAAATTTAACTTCATTTTTAGAAAAAAAAAAAAGTTTCTCTGCCTGTTTCTACTCACTCCCAGACCATA
The DNA here is from genome assembly GCF_002814215.2 of Seriola lalandi dorsalis. Taxonomy (NCBI): domain Eukaryota; kingdom Metazoa; phylum Chordata; class Actinopteri; order Carangiformes; family Carangidae; genus Seriola; species Seriola lalandi. The sequence continues at coordinate 631 of NW_019446902.1, forward strand.
ATTGGACTAATGTTAGAGGTGATAAGATCACAAATACAAGTATAATGGGCCAAAAAATACAGGAAATATGACTTCTTTTCAAATACAACAACTGAACAAAACGCTTTTCTGGCTGTTTTGTTGGTAGTGTGTGTCTTCACAGGCTTTGAAAAAGCCAAGTTATCTCACTACTGCACCTTAGGTGGCCTAAAATTGGCCAATTAGTCATCCACTCAACCCCCTAAAACCATGAAAAGCCATTCCACAAGCCTAATTTTTTGGCAGCATTGCTCTTCCCTCACACTTTACTGCACAGACCTAAATGGATTTATAATACAGCCATCAGCCAAGCTTGAAATGAAGTGTTACTTCTTCATCTTTTTCTCGCTTTGCCTATCACTACCCCATGTGTCACTTCTTTCAAAATGCTGCATGGTGCCCTCTCCCTCTGCAGCTCTGCACTTCTCTTCAGTCAGTTTGTGTTGGCATGCCGGGATGGTTGGTATGCCCACTGGCCCCTGAGATAAGCGCTTTAAATTCTTGTCAGTTTCCAAACAATATCGGCTTTAAAGTGGCAGGGCTCGTTTTGTTTGGTGATTTTGGACCCATGTTTAAATTAATTAATTGATTAAATAAAAAAATAAATATATATTAAATATCATATTGAATACCCAGAATGTCCTTATATGCAGAAGAGAAACTTGAAAAGGTTTAAATCCTCTGCACTGCACATCTTTCAAGGTCTCTGAGGAAAGAAAAAGGATCAGCTGCAGCTGGTTGGCCACCGACCAACAAGGCTGAAGGCTTGAAAATACCTTCGCTAATTGACTGTGTGGGGTTTTTTTTTTTT
>NW_019446903.1:0-1386 GCF_002814215.2 Seriola lalandi dorsalis
GTTGAATGAAGAAATGTTCTCAGTGGTCTCAAACATATGGACCATGTGTTCTACTTTTTGGGTAGCCATGTTTACACACACATACACATTGTGAAAAGTCATGTTGTAGAGTTTGAAATTAGCTTGAGATATAGTTACTAATCCGTCACAGTTCTTTTTATGTATCCTTTGTCAAAGTTAAAGTCACCCTCCACAAATGTTTCAAGACATAAAAATTCACTGTTTTGAATAATATTTTGTATCTTTTGACGTCTCTTACTTCACCGAAAAGTCCATTCTCAGTGTATGTGCACTGGAAGCACATCGGATTTGGGGAAACTGCATTTTGAATAGCGACCGGCTCCAGACTAGTTGTGATGTCAGAAATTCCTGCCTGTATGTCCACGTCTTAAGCGCCATTCGTACTGGATTTGTTTCTCCCAAAAAACAAACCTCACGTGTGAGGTGGTTTTGATAGTGTTTGTGTTGGTCAGTGATTTTAATTGAGTCAGGAGTGTGTATGGGGGAAACATATAGGCCTCATGGGAAGCAATACAAGGACAAAAAAATGTAAGCCATCAGTAGAGAAAGACCTCATAAAACCTCATTAAATGTGCTGTTGTAATATCAGCTACAGGTAAGGATTGGTATTTTCTTTTGAGCCCTGTGTTTTCTTTCCTGTATTTGTTTCCAGTTTGGCACCATTAAAAATAGGCTGAATTAGCTATTTGCAGTCCCTGTTTGCAGTGCACCCATGATTGTAGAGACAACTATCACTGGATTACTTTGAAACTGGAGAAAACTTTAAAATCTTCTGTTCTGTAGCATCTGTATTTTATGCTTTTCAAAGTGGATTAGTGAAGGTTTAGTTGCAACAGAAATCAAGTTAATAATAAGATAATGAAATCCCCAGGAAGTGCAAATCACGCTGAATTATATCAATTTGTTTTATGTCTGTGTGTTACGATGGGACTGAGTTATGACTCGGAGAGGGAGAATGATTTATGACACTGATTCACTGCACGTAGTGTCTTTATCATTCAGTGCCCCTGAGGAGCACAGTGGATATTTATTTCTCCACCTCCCTTCTGTCTGAACGGGGCTTTAAACTCAGATTAAAGGTGAACACAGAGAAAAATTTCTAGTGTTAGCTAGCTATTATCTAGTGTCAAACTCTGCGTCACTCAAAAATCCAAGTGAACTAACAACAGGGAGAGCTAATTCTGGAGGGGAGGGGGACTTTAAATACATTTTTTGGGAGGTAATGTCTGTGGGGTGTGTTCATGTGCTGGTTGGAAACTGGGACACAAGTGTGGGGATGGTGGACGGGCAGCGGAGGTAAAGTAGTGCCATTCAAATCCAGACAAGCGTGCTGCTATTGGAGCATCCGGCTGAACGCTAGGTTAC
>NW_019446904.1:0-1156 GCF_002814215.2 Seriola lalandi dorsalis
CAATAATTGTTCATGCTCCCTAAGGTTGTTAAAAAGTACTCTGGGAAGTAAAAATAGACAATATTGCATAAAAGTTCACACAACACCCTGTCTCAAAATAACATGGACTGCACTGCACATTAGAGACTGGGAATGTTTTGCTTTGTTCCTGTACCAGGCGTTTGATGAGTCTGCAGGAGGACAGAAACACTGGGCAATGGGATTATAATGAGATCTGTATGGGGATGGGCCTGACCTGCGCCTTCCCTGGACTCATCAACAACTACCACCAGTACATCATCTCTTTTGCTGAGGATGAAGCTGGTAATTCATAAACACACGACCTCGAAGCAACCTACGATGCTGTCTACACCAGCTGTAACTAGTGTAATGTCTTCCTGATGTTCTGTTCTGTTTTTCTTTCCATCAGGCGAGCTGTACTTCATGTCCACTGGAGTACCGAGTGCTACGTCACCTTCAGGAGTCGTTTATAAATTGGTGGATCCCTCAAGGTGACTAATATAATAATTACTTTGCTATTTCCTTACTTTGCCTTCATTACATATAAAATGTCCAGTAACTGCTCACTGTGAAGTGAGTATGTGCAGTTCTGTTGGACATGGATATATAAGACACACATCTGTTCATAATTACAAATCTCTTTCTACTGCATTAGCTTGAGGGACGTGCAGTATCATGATCATACTTGGCTTGGATGTGAGTTTAGCTCTGTGTTTTCTTAGCATTGGTGGGATAACTTTCTCACACATTTCTTTGGTGTCGGTGCAGTGCTGTCCATTTAAGTACTGAATCACACCTATGGTGCACGCGTGCAGTTAAGTTGTGGCCCGTCTTGAAGATTATGTAAACCACTGTTCCTACGGTTAGTAGTTTACATAGAACAGTCAACTAGATCACATGATCAAATGTTACACTTACTCTATGTACAGTTTGATCATGTTGAGAATATGACGCATCATCAGACAAACATCCAGCTCAGTAACATCAGACCATACCATGGATGTAGCAGGTTATGATTAGCATAGCATTAAGCAGCAGGTGAATAAACAGAAGTAGTTTGTGTTTTTGAATGATTTCATTTACTGACACGTCAGTAAATGAAATCATTCAAAAACACAAACTACTTCTGTTTATTCACCTGCTGCTTAATGCAGGT
>NW_019446905.1:0-1248 GCF_002814215.2 Seriola lalandi dorsalis
GCCCCGCGAGAGCATGCATGCCTGTGCGCGTGTTTGTGTGCTTATTTGACTCAGTTTTGAGGAGGTTTCTATGTGATATGTGTGTATAATGTGTTCCAGGGGGTTCGGTAGGCACGCAATGGGACACATAGAGCTGCTCTCCCGCAGATGCAATTAGGCTAAATGGGATTATGCCTATCACATTTCAGACAGGCCGGCCCCACAGCCACCTGGGGGAGAGGGTGATGGGAGGAGGAGGAGGACGAGGAGGGGGGTGATGAAGAGGGAGAGAGAAAGGGGTGGTGAGGTGTAGCAGATGCAGAGAAGGGAATGTGGTCTCTTAGAGACAGCATCCAGTGTGGTTGTAATGCAGGCTGTAGCAAAGCCGACTGATGCTATTCTAGAGGAGTAGAGATGTCTTGCTTCTTTATACTGTACTGAGAAGGCGTGTGACAATAAAAGGATAAAACAGAGTCTGTATCAGATGATTCAACACATTTCTGACCCAGCATATAGTGGCATTGTGTGTTGTCTTTGATGTAATGTACTGTAGCGAACCCCCTCGGGTGTCAGGCTAAATGTCAACAAAGAAGGGAGGGGAGGCTGACATTTTCACACCAGGTGATTGTGGCCATAGATTTTCCCCATAGTAGCGGTAATCTATTGAACTGTGCGGTCACTGGGTGAAGGAGAGGACATGGATTAAGGATAGACGCCCTACACTATCATCAGCCACCAGTGTCTCACCAGTAACTCTTTGTGTGAAGGGCTTGTATGGACTTTTTATTAGGTTTTTGTCTCTTCATGTCTCCACATCTCTTACCATTCAAAACATTTCAGTTATACAGTAGCACTTTGCTTCAGCAAAGCATACTGTCCCACTGAATGACACACCAGTGTATTAAAACTAGCTTTAGCACTGAATGCTAGAATTCAGAAAGACCTAAAAGATATCAAATTAACCGACAGTACCAGAGAAAACAATTATAGGCTAGCATATTAGCTTGATTACCAGCTAGTTAGCTAGCTAGCTGTTAGTTAACAACCCTACATAACAGATTCCTGTAGTAGCTAAAAGAAGCCAAATCTTAATCTTGTGCCGAATCTTGTGCAGATTCTTAGGACCTACTCACATGTTATATGTATTAATCTATGGGGAATCTGTGAGGCGACACTTGTCAGAGTCACTGTCTTGACATGATGATATGCAGCATTAGGATCAGACCAATCTTTGTCCCTGGTTCCCACCTTAAGTGTAAGATCAAAATG
>NW_019446906.1:0-1371 GCF_002814215.2 Seriola lalandi dorsalis
CCAGGCCCAGGCCCAGGCCCAGGCCCAGGCCCAGGCCCAGCCGTCTGTTTCCCAGCCTCAGCCCTCGACCCACACTTCAGTCCACAGCAGCCCCTCCTCTCTGCTTGTCAGCGTCTCGGTGCCTCAGCAGCAGCCTGATCCCACGGCTGCTGGTCTCTCCAAAGGAGGAGACGACTCCGCTGTCCAACAGCACACACAAAACAGTGAGTTTCACCTTTTCTTTAATTACCCAAGTGTTTAACATCAACATCACAGTCTCATCTCTCTCTATGATGAACCCCCCTTTGTCCTGGAGCGCTGTGTAAACACATCATTTGCCCAGTTTTAATAAATCCAAGTTACAGTGCGAGTCAAACTACCATCACTTACTACACACTCATCATTGCTGTTCCCCAATCGCCATCATCATCATCATCATCATCATCATCACTGTGACCACGTCTGTCGTCACTGTGTCCTTTCTCAGAGCCAACAGCTGCCTTGGCCGTGGAGAGTAAAGCGTTTACTCTCGATGTCCATCCACCCTCTCCAGCAGCCCAGGGTGTCCAGGTTCACGGGCCCCCACCTCCCAGGGATTGTGCCCCCCTCCAGACGAACCAGCAGATAGGCACCAAGGTGGGAGATCATTCACTTCAGGTGCAGGTCATTTCAGAAACACAGTATTTTTTATAAGAACATACATTTTAGAAATTGAAAAGACTTTTTAACCATTTAGTTTTGGATTATTTCTAATTCTTAAATGTTAAATAACTATATTCATTTATATCGTATTATTATTAAGGCTGCAGCTACAGATTATTTTCATTATTAATTAATCTGTCAATAAATAGTTTGGTGCATAAAGTTTCTCTCGTCAACCCAATAACTGACTAATCGTTCTGATCTGATTATTTTATAGAACTTGTTTGTTTCCTTTTACTCTGAGAATCATGAGATGAGTCGCAATAATTTCTTCTCAGCTGATTTGGCTCCAGTCTCGAAACAGCTTTGAAATGATGATTTGTTAAATTTATTATTAATGACTTCAGAATGCGCTCCCTGTCTCCGTCCTTTGATCTCATCCAAAATGTTGTGTGTCTGCCAGCTGGCCGGTCCTCTGGAGCAGAGAGAGGAGACGCTCACACCAGCAATGCGCAGGCACAGGTAACAGCACCCACTCTGATCCTGTTCTGTGCTGATGGAAGTCAGCACCAGACAAACAACTTCACTCAGAGTTAGAAAGAAATACGACCTCTCAGACTCACAGAGTGAGAAAGTTGGAACATCCTCTCAAATGTGCTTTTGGAGACACGTCTGACTTTGTCCTGCAGTCAGGGTCCAGTGGTGGAAAGTGACTCGGTTCTGTACTTCCTGTAAAAAAACAAAAGAAAA
>NW_019446907.1:0-1502 GCF_002814215.2 Seriola lalandi dorsalis
AGAGTACAACCCGGGCCGAGGTTCCCTGCGATGGCTGTAGATCTGTTCTCAACCGTCCGTACATTACATACACTAAACCTGGCAGACATCTTATTCATCTCCTGCACCTGTTTCCTTCACCCTGTCTACCTGCAGGTTTCCCTGGACCCAGAGGGGATTCTGGAGCTCCCGGTATCCCAGGACAGGGCTTTGATGGAGGCAGGGGGAAGGATGGTCTTCCAGGGCGTCCTGGAGCCAAAGGCCAGCCCGGAGAGGTTCTGGGAGCCACACCTGGTGCTCCAGGACAGGACGGCTTACCAGGAATAACTGGAGACAAAGGCCAGCCAGGGACACCTGGAGGACCTGGCTCACCTGGTGGGTCTGAGACAGAGACACTCACGATGTTACATTCTTCAATCAGGTGTTTCTATCATTCTGTCCATCCTATTCCAGTTTATAAGAGTTTCTTTTTTCCTTCCTTCCTCTGTCAGGTTTTGACGGACGCTCCGGTGTCCCCGGACTAAAGGGAGAGCGCGGCGTTGACGGTCTTCCCGGTTTCCCCGGCCTTCCTGGACTTCCAGGTGAGCCGACCGGCGGCATTCCCGGTCGGCCCGGAGCTCCTGGCAGCAAGGGACTGAGCGGATCACCAGGTGAGGGAAAAGATTCATCACCTGTGTCCGTGACGTTTTACCACGTCTAAACAGACTGCTCTTTCATTTTGTAGGATTTTAGAAAGTTTAGACTCCCATGTTCCATATCTGAGAGATCGTGTGTTTGTCCACATAGAGTTATCCGTAGCTTTATTTATAATAGAAGAAGAAGAAATATAATTTAGTTCAGTGTCTTTCTCCACTCATCCCTTCACTTTTACCAGAGTTGGTTCATCCCTGTCTTTTTTCTTTGTATTTCTCTCCTTCTCATCCTGTTTTGTATTTCTCCTCGTCCTGTTTTTTCCTCCTCCTCCTTTCCTCCCCTCCTTTCAACACACCACCATCATCCCCTCCATCCATCCTCTCATCCCTCCATCCTTCTTGTTCTTGGTGTTGGGTCATTCGTTATAGGCTGCCAAGGTGAGACACTCTCTCCCACCATCCATCCATCCATCCATCCATCACCCATCCATTCCTCCATTTCGCTTCATCCTTTGCTTCCATCCCTCCATCCTCCTGCTATTCGTGCATAAGACCAAACGCTTTAACTGCTACCTCCCTCAAAGTGTCTGCCTACTCTTCATCCGTGCAGCAAAACAAATGTCCATCTCCGTAATTCAATCAATGGTGGAGTCGACGCTGGGGTGTGAAACAAGTGATTTTCCCAGAATCAAATAATCAAATGATTATCTTGAAACAAGGTCTGAACACTTCCAGAAAAGTTTTTATTTCTAACCTTCTTTAGAGGTGAAACGCAATGAAACGTTCAACCAGAGAGGATGCTTTATAATCAAACAACACATGGACATCTACCTTTTATATTATATGGGATATTTAACAATAGTCCCTCCTTGCAACTGCATTACAATACGA
>NW_019446908.1:0-1535 GCF_002814215.2 Seriola lalandi dorsalis
GTGTGTGTGTGTGTGTGTGTGTGTGTGTCCAACTGAGCAGAGAGGGACTTCATTAGTGCAATAAACATGTTGTTTATGCAGCCATCTTGTTGCTCTGGACAACCTTGAGCATTATAGTTGGTTAAAAATAGACTCTGAATGTAGATATCACACGAGATATCAAAGCCAAATGTCAAATGAAAAGATGTTTCAGGTAAAATCATGTTGCTTAAAGCAGAAACATCTTCCAGCACACTTATGAAAAAAAAGATCTGTTTGGCACTCACTGCAGCCATAATTTCTTGTTTGTTTTTTTTTATTCTGTCAATCCTTCTCTCTGTAAGTGCTAGAAAAAAAAACACACCAGAAAACTGCCCCCTTGAAGCACATTCATCCATCCTACCGATACCCTGTTTTTACCCCTCTCTCCCTTCCACACCCTCAGGCACAGCTATACAAACAGCATTCAACACTAGTGCTCTCCAGAGGAAAGTGTAAGAAAGGGAACACGCTGCATCATTACATCATGGTCTGCAAACATTCCCACCAAGCTGTCAAAAACTAAAAACACACTCATGAGGAAGACTCATTCATCTTAGTTTATTGAAAAAAAAATTATAAGCGCACAAATAAAATCACTTAGAAATACACTGACCCACTAAAACGCACAGAGCAGACGGGGATAAGTGACTGCCGAATCATAGAGGAAGAATCTGTTTTCACATGTTTCAAATTCAGTTGCTCTTTTTCCGTTTTTCTTCATCTGTCTCTTTATCCCTTTGCCTTTTTTCTCCCTCTCCCTTAGTGTCAATTTTTTTTCAGTTTTTCTTAATGGCAGGACACACTCTGTGGAAATGTGTGTGTGCTTGAATGCCAAGTTTTAGATATTGTTCCTTCTATGCAAATTGAATATTTTCCAAAATTGGATTACTTGTTGTTGAGGGGTTTTCTGTCTGAAACACTAGGCAGCCAAAAGAACTGCAGGCTCTTTGGCTCTGTTGTTACACACACACACACACACACATAAAAACAACATATCTCAACAACCTAGTGCAGCATTGCTTTCCCAGGTGATGTTCTACACACACACACACACACACACACACACACACACACCTCAACCAGAGTGCAAAACAGCGCAGAAGAAAAGACAAGTGAGTATAGCTAAATAAATAAAGGAACTGTTGCCAAGCTAAGTGAATGGATGTCACTTTGACAAATTCACAGCGCTGAATCTTAGTCAACACTGTATTGTCTGTTGTCTCTTGCTCCCTCATAAACACACATGTGAGCGCACACAAATCCATGCCATCACAAGTGCACACATTATTATGCGTACTGTGAGTGACAAACACACAAACACTGCGTGCATACACAAACACACATTAAAAACACACAAACACACAGGCTGATTATACATTCATAATATTGAATGGATGACAGGTCTTGAGCAGTGCGGAGGGAAACAGGGTGAATTCTAATGAGCTACCATTTAGCCCGAGAACTCTGTCCTCCATAGACTGGATACACACACACACACACACACACACACACAC
>NW_019446909.1:0-1273 GCF_002814215.2 Seriola lalandi dorsalis
CTGAGGGGAACATACTTCAGACTTCCACCGAATATCTTATTAGGGCAGAAAAAAAAAGCTCAAAGTGTCCAATATGTGCTGAAGGTAGGTTTACGTTGGAGTCAATTTACAGCCACAGTTGTTCTGGGTGTCCAATATTGCTGTGGATGGGTTAACATTAACTGAAAGCCCTGTGCATCAATGTACAGACCTTATCTTTGAGGACAGCAACAAAGCATCAGTATTTGTGGACTTTATTCCAATGATTGATTATTTGAGATGCCTTCAAGTTTTGACTTGATGTTGATTTTAATCTCAGGAGAAAAATGTATATTGTAATCTTTTTTTTCTTATATTATAGATTATCTCTACAAGTTTGATTGTATGAGATGTCTCCTGTGAATGTAAATCATAATGATTCATCATTCGTCAGTCACAGTTCCACAAATGCCTGTTTGGCCCTCAGTGTAAAGCAGTTTGGCATTATGGATCTTCTAATTTCATATGCAGTGATTATTACAGAAGGGAATGCTGGGAATAATTTTGATTGAAGCCTGCAGAGTAAATGAATTGTCCTGCAACCACACAGCAGTCTCTGGGCGAGAATGAATTAAACTGATTGAACACCTCCAATAAGTGGGAGTGAGACTACACACACATTCATGCATACACATGGAGAAACACTCCCTCCGTCACTCAAACACTTGCATGCAGGCACAGTCTCCATCATACACACAAACACGATCAATTTACACATCAGGCATTGTATTGATCAGGCTATTTGCTGCTCGGGTCCCCTGCCATGGCCTTTCAATTAAGACAGGAAAGAGAGACAGAGAAGGGAGGACTGAAATATAGATGAGACACAAACAGGACTTTTTCCTCTGCATTCCTTCTGCTATGTTTCATTAAAAGTTAGAACAAGATATTTTCTTTTTATTTCCACTATAATTGGAACTAAATGAGCAAAAAAGCTCATTTATTTAGCACGTTTCATTCCAGGGGGAACCACAATGTGCTGCATGAAGCATGAACTACCACGAAAACTGTGTGGATGTAGAGATAAAACAAAAGACAGAAGTGGTCAATACAATTAAGACCAATATATGAGCAAGAAGAATGAGAATGAAACCAATAAAAGGACTAAATAAAATTAAATGACATTTAAAGGTCCAATATTTTACACTTTTCCAGTGTTTTATTTGAAGTGTTGATCCATAAGAAGATAAATTTGTGGTTTTAAGACACAAAAACCACCTCAGTGTAGTTTTACATCTCCTCTCTCAGACTTCCC
>NW_019446910.1:0-1463 GCF_002814215.2 Seriola lalandi dorsalis
CACACACACACACACACACACACACACACACACACACACACACACACACACACACACACACAAAGACACACAATCTAGACGTGGCTTTTACCGACCTTGTCAATGGTGAGCATGTAGAAGTCTGTGATGTTGTTTTCTTGGGCGTACTTGATCCTCGCCCTGCACTCCTCCTCGTCGATCAGCTCTCCGATATATTCGTTCACAAACTCACCCTGTTTGAGAAACGCTACCATCAGACCAGAGACCAGCGGCGTGTTGACACTACGGAGTGTCCCGAGACGGAGACGAGCCACAGGATTGACAACGATGCAAGAACGCAAGATACTGGCTACAACATTCGTAAAGAAGTATTCACACCCCTTGGAAGTTTTTAAATAAAAAGGGGATGTAGAGGCTTTTTAAATGAAGAGAAAAAAAAACCTTTATATCAAAATGAAAACAGTGCTTATATTTTTATTGGCACTTTGTTGTAACACGAAGTGCTCCAGGGAGATGAGCTGCCAAAGAGGCCGTTTTAAACTTGTTAAACACCAGAAATGTTTCCTAAACACAATACTGATATACTGGCTGATATTAGTTTCTTTTACACAGCCTGTAACATGAAACTATTTTGTTATTTTACCATTGAAAAAAATAAACCTGTCACTATTCTCTGTCGCAGAAATTCCAAGCCTGATATGATTACTAATATTGTAAACTCTGCTTGTGTCTATCTTTGTGTCCTTCAGACAAAAACATAAGCAGCACAGTCTTCATATGTCTAGTATTCAGTTCCAACAACATAACAGACATATTGACCTTTAATAAAGAGGAATCTTGCTTTTTGGACACGTATTATTATTATATTATATGGTTCAACTAGAAGACTGTTTTATGTTCGGACAGCCTCTCCCTTCTCACCTTCTTGATGTCCCGCAAGGAGATCAGGCCCCAGCCTTTGCCGGGCGTCTTGATGATCTTGGTCTCTGGGTAAAGACGTTTGGTGAAGTCCTGGTTGCAGCAGCGCTCCCCGCTGGGACACACCTGAGGGTGGCACTCGTACTGCAGCATACGGTTCAGACACTCGGACTCAAACCCACACGGCCTCTCGTCCGTCAGCTTGCAGTTACACTTGGGGATCTCAGAAATGTCTGCGGTGTAGACCTGAACCTTGCCGAAGGGTTTGTTGACCTGAAGAGGAGGAAACATCAATGTAATGAAACATCATCAGAGCTTAAAGATAAAAAACAATATTATAAAACTTAGAGATAAAAAGCAAAGATTCACAGGATGAGATTTCACACCTTGATGAATTTGTATGGAGGTGGTTTTCGGCTGTTCTCTTGTGCTTCTTTGGCCTCTCGTTTCATTTTGATCACCTTGAATCGAGCTTCAGCCTCCAACAGAGCTGCGGAAACAAAACAATGTAAAGCTCATTTCATTTACTCTGTGCAAACATTAACCTGAACATTTAGGTAAAAAAA
>NW_019446911.1:0-1953 GCF_002814215.2 Seriola lalandi dorsalis
GAACAGCTGATTTTCAGTGTGAACGAGTAAAAGAAGAAGACAACATTTTCAACACTGTTCACTATCCTGCTGTCTTCTCCATCACCTGGTTCATGACCTGGTGCATCACCTGGTGTGTCACCAGTGAGAAGAGTGTGAAAGTGTGGAACGCATCAGAGGAGGTTAGGATTAGGAGACAGAAGAAGAAAGGTGAAAGTACAAAATGAAAAATAAAGAAGAAAGAAAACAAAATGATAAGGAAAGCAAAGAGCAAGAAAAAGAAGAGGAAACTGCAGGTTTATTGTCTCCTACCTGTGTGGGCGTGGCCAGAGGGGGTGGGGCTCCATCTTCCTCTTGGTTCCTCCTCCTGTAATGCTGGTAACCAAGGTAACCACCACCTGTCACCAACAGGAAGCGAAGGGGCCGTGGGCGGGGCAAGAGGCCACGACCTGAAGAGAAAGAGCCGACTGTAACTTCTCGTGGTGTCACCACAGAAACCTTCTATCAATCGATACTTTCAATGAATAATCAGGAGTTTGTCTCAGACACAAAGGTACATTAGATGTTAACGAGGTGGACATGATCAGTGTTTGAAAGGAGGTGAAGAGGAGGAGGACGAAGAGTTAGAGGAGATGAGGAGGTGCAGATACTCACCTGTGCTCAGGCTGCGTTGTTGGCTGCAGCTCAGAGGAAAAACTCTGTAAACAACATGAAAACAAACAGTGAAGTCTGATAAGTAAAATATAGATTTCTGACATATTCTAAATACATGGGAATATTACATATGCTTTTCTTAAATATTCAAATTTAAATATTAGAGTGAAGTTAAAGTAAAGAGAAGCAGAGTCTGACAGATGAGCTGATATCAACTGATCAATATCAGTACATGTGATTTAGAAACAGCTGTCCACTCTCAGAACCAGTGCCAGTACCAGTATGAGTACCATTATCATTATCATTACCAGTATCATTATCAATATCAATATCAGTATCAGTACCATTACCAGTATCAGTACTAGTACCAGTATCGTTACCAGTACAAGTACCAGTATCAATATCAGTACCAGTACCATTACCAGTGTCATGACCAGTATCATTATCAATATCAATATCAGTACCAGTACCAGTACCGGTACCGGTACCGGTACCAGTATCATTACCAGTATAAAGGCTCTAGGTAGTTTGGTCTTTAACTCACATACTGATACTCATCACAATAAATACCAGAAACAAATAAACACTGAGGATAAAGTGAAAATGTGTCCGCAGCGCGGGACAGAGACGTTCAACAACAACACGTTCAGTCCTGACGAAGCTCCTGACAGCGGCACGTTCAGGTGAAATTCACCTGTTCACACTATGAAAACAGGTAAATCTGAGAGACCTGGCTCGTGTGACCGGGGCCGAATCTCACATCCGTCTTATTCACACACTGCTCACCTGTCTGACGTTACATTCAACTCAGCGTTTGGATTTTAGACACCATTAAATATCAATGAAATATAAATTTAAACCAGAGTCTGGTCAGGTCAAACTGTCTCTTCACAGCGTCGCTAACACGACAAATACGTCACACTGTCATTACAATTCTGCCACGCGACGGTAAAGGAAACACGTCACTGACTCATGACGATACTGTAATATTTTCAGTAAAAAATAAAAACAAAGTTAAAAACCTGTAAATCACTCCGCTGCGCACACACCGCAAGACCGCCGCCATGTTCTGTTTGCGGATGTGACGTCAAGACGTTCTTCTTCAATGACGTTTAACGGCCGCTGGCATCCAGGTAGTTACATTACTGACATCTATCGGACTCATCTAGCTCCTGCACTGACCGGAAGTAAATTGACGTCAAGATGTTGTACGTCAGGAGGAACTTCTCCTCGTTTGTTTGTTAAACGCGGGGTCAGGCGGGGTCAGGCGGGGACGCCCCATATCGCCTTATCTCTGTCTAATCTGCACTCAGCTACTCA
>NW_019446912.1:0-1281 GCF_002814215.2 Seriola lalandi dorsalis
TGTCCTTAAACAAGTGCAAGATGTCTAAACATAACCACAAAAACAAGACACTGTTTTCAATATTTTGTCATTACAATGATGAAAAATGAAAAAAGGCGGAGGGAAGAATTTAAGCAGAGTGCAGGAGCTTCAGCGACTCAAATGCACAAGAAAAACAAAAAATCACATGAAAAATTAATGGTTTTACATGTGAAAGTTTAAATTTCAGTTATCAAAGTAAAATTTCATGTGAAATGTTCGAAAACCACAGTTTATGCCTATGTGAGAATCCGTCACATATCAAATGTTATTTCATATGCTAAGACACACATTTATTTCACTTATGATATTACATATGAATTGATTGACTTGAAACTCTCATGTACATACAATGTGAATTTTCTCATGTGACATTTATGTGTGAAATGTGCTCTGGGCCCGATGTCAGCAGCTAATTGTAAGACATTTATTCTTTTAGTTTATACCATGCTCACGTAGTCCATGTTCCTAGATAGAAAGGGGCCTAATGAAATTACTGTGTTGTATTACTGGAGTAAACTGGTGTCTGGATGTAAGTGGGTGGGTTGCAGGACAGTAGAGGATAATAGTAAAGTTTTGCCCTGGGGCAAAATCTGGTCATGCTTGACTAGAGATCTAAAGCAAATGAGTATTTCTTACATAACGGGGGAATTATTAGAAGTCATGTGACTGAAACGGTAGGCGATGATATGGTAAAGAAAAGAGATTATGAATTAAAGCACATGTGAAGACTTACAAACACGATCAGAAGAGATATAAATAATGTCTTAAATCAGTTATGCTTGTGATTATGATGTTAAATATGTGCACTTCTATTTGAAATCTGCCAACTCTCAGTAAATTCAAGCTAAATTTGATTTATGGGTTGTTGACAGAAGCCAACAATATTCAAATGGATGTTTTTTTTCCAGTGAACGTTTGGACTAAATGGATTTGAATCAACTCCCAGTTGAGTTTGATGGTGCCAATATGTGACAGTCTTTCTGTCATTACAAGGGTGTTTCTATAAACAGACTCATGATTTTAAACTTCACCTTTCAGCACTGCAGGAGAGTCTGATCTGAGAGTTGGCTGCTCTGCACGCTGTGGTATTGTATAACAGATCATTTTGTGAAGTTCACTTCTCCAAAATGCAGCTCCAAGTTCATGATGTCTAGACACATGTCCCAGTGGTTTGGCTTCACGCCCAGTCAGTCAGATTTTCGCCAACTCTCAGGCCAGAACAAACGGAGAAAAGAATAAAAAAACAAAAACAAAATAGGA
>NW_019446913.1:0-1992 GCF_002814215.2 Seriola lalandi dorsalis
CAAGATGATAGATGCTCACAATGATCTCACTGCTGGAAACGTGCACGGAGCCAAGGACAGGCCTGCTTTCTTTTTCACGGCCTCCTTTCACGTCCTGCTAAAGTTTTTTTCTAAACTTCTTCCACTAAATGTGTTGTCTGCCCTTGCATCTCTTTAAAAAAAAAATAAAACTAACACACATTATTTGGAGGTGAGCGCACAGAAAGGATTTGTCATCCTACAGATCCTGCCAAACGCTCTCTGGGAATCAATCACTCTGACACAGCAAGAAGAGAGATATTTAATCCTGGGATTTGGATTTTAACTCAGAATCCATGGCTTCAATTTATCGCAGTGTGGAGCCACACTTGGCCGGCCTTTTGACAACAACTCCATTCTTTGTGGAGAGAGAAGTTTTCAGAGTGGATGTCTGAAAAGGCAGCGCATGAAACTCATCCACCTGAATATCATCACTCAATTGAAGATCTAGACTGAAGATTAAAGTGTATTGCCTGCCATCGTTTATAACATTTAAATCCTCTGGAAACATCGGTTAAATCGCTGTCTGACTGTCATTTTTTAAGCTAGTGTACATGTTTCCAATCATGAAGTTTTGAACCATGGATTTGATCCAGTTAGGATGAATGATAATGTGTTGCAAGAGAATCCTTGGATACATCTAAGCAGTACAGTATGAATGAAGAAAGAGGAAATGGCTCAGTGCTCTACTAGATAGGATTCAATCTTATTTTGTTGTTGGACAGTGATTTTCCCAATTAATTGCTTTGTCTGCAAAATTCCTCAATATTATGTATTTAAATTGTTTGTCCACAACCAAAAAATATTACATTTCCTACCACAAAAGACATTTGAGAAATTTAAACTAGAAAGGTTTTGGCATTTTTGCTTAAAAATGACTGTGTGTGTACATGCAGTGCACTGTCCTAAATATATTACCTCTCAGCTTTCATGATTGCTTATATAACCAGTCGTACTTCCATCACTGAAAAAGGCCCTTTCACTGACAAAGAACATCAACAGGTGCAAAAAAAAAGAAAAGGATCTGTTCATTTTCTATCAAAAGGGTGACAGTGAGAAAAATGAAGGGGAATTGTGAAAAATAACAAAAAAGATAGCATTGTTAGTTTGCGCATAAACAAAACAATGCATAGGCCATGAAAAACTGAAACTCAAGCAACTAAATGTAATTAATTACACCTGTTGTGACGAGTCACAAAGGCCTGTTCTCTGCAGGCTGCTTAATGAGTTCATTGAAAACACCTGCTGCCTCTCACCACCTTCCTCCCAATTGGCTGTTGCTCTCTGTGTGACAGCTTATTTAAGTCTGTAGAGGCATGGGGTCTGTAAACTGCGCTGAGGGTGGTTTCATGGCACCTTTACCCCTCCCTGTTTTATCACCTTGAAACAAATGTTATCCTTGTGTTTTATATTCTATACGAAGGCACTGTTCACTCAGGCTGCACACACCTGATACCACTTCTTGATAAGCCTGGACACAAGAGCACAAACTGTTCCAACCTGTCAAAGAACTGAAGTGGGTGACCTTTGAGCACGTGAACCTAATATTTAACGCTCAGTTTTAAGATTGAACTGTATTCATGAGTTAATGGGTATTTTTGAATTTGCATAATCTCAGATATTAGATTTTCATTAAGTGTGGAGGTATTGCCCAGTCATCAAAAATGGATCAGATTTTCTATTAGCTTCAGTCACCTTGAGATGATTTGTTCCAGCATTTGACATGTCAAGCTAATTAAATCATTTTCTTTCTCGCTCAGCATATTTTATCTGCGTGTCGGCCCTTGTCTTATCTGCTGCTGCCGCCGCTTTGATTGATTTTTTTTTTTTGCAACACAGCCTGTCATTATGGCATCCATACTAAGTAGATGGACTTAATGGATTGACAGATGGCAGCTTGATATGTGACTTAATATGGAGACAAGCAGTTGTCAAGGAGGGACGCAATAATATTGTGACCTTTTTTTTTTTTTT
>NW_019446914.1:0-1961 GCF_002814215.2 Seriola lalandi dorsalis
GGATATTTGACTAAATCCCATATGCAACGCCCTGCTGTAAATACTCACTAGCATAGGCCACTAAATGTGTATTAGTCCGCCACTGAAAACAGTAGCCAACAAATGCATTTCCTACTGTTTGACTTAGACTTTTTTAAGAAAATGAAACTGGCGCTGAACGATAAGCAAAAAAATCATATTGCTGTTATTTTGTCAGATATTGTGATTGCGATATGAGTCACGATTTCAGTCTGAATGATGGTTTTTGCATTTAATTTTCACTGGAAAAAATATAAAAATGATGATTATATGATTTTTATTGGTCTTGTACCAAACAATCATGTTCCTTTACATCTGGAGAATATGATGTGTAGGGCGGGGCGGCACTGTAGCACCACAACGCTCATGGTGCTAACAATACACAACAATGTTGTGACACATTTTACCTTCATCCAAAAATTACAGCTCCTGTGATTTGGATATTGCACTCAGCTATATTGCAATTTTGATTGTGCAGCTCTAAATGAAACCAAATAAAATGGGATCCAGAGTGGTCTCAGACTTTTGGAGCCCTCTGTTTTTGTGGGCTGTTTATAAAGATTTACATCTTCAGAAGGATCACTGGCTTTGGACAGGAAGAGAAACAGACTAACTTATTGTTGATTTTCATGGAAATTGTTATAACTATAATAAAAAAAATAGAATAACACCTTATCCTTTATTTTCCCTCCCACTCATTCTTCAGTTCTGTGCAGCATGAGGCTCTTTGGTTAAAGTGTCCACTAGGTGGCAGATTGGCATTCAGAATTTCAAAGACAAAATCGTGAGGAGAAAAAACTATGGCTCATTCCACAATAGCTGGTAAACAAAGAAAAAACATTTTACCTGCCAAGCATGAAAACAAGTCACTACCGATTTTCAGTTCCATTTTAAAGAGAGAACCAGGAGCCATCTTTGTGTTTTAATTTACACTTTCTCATTAACGAGGTGTGCCAAATTTAAACTGAACAAAGAAAAAAATACATCAGTGGGGAAAGTTGTAATTATATATTTGTATCTTGTTTCCCAGGCGGGAACCTTTTCCTCTGACTTACAGAACCGGATCAGGACCAACCTGGACCGTAAGGTGGCGACCAACCTGGACCTGTCCAAGCTGTCCATCAACCGGGCCACCGTCATCCTCAACTCCATCGGCAGCCTCAGTAAGATGAAGGGCAGCGCCTGGACCTTCAAGAGGAGCTTCAGCCACGAGGGGACCGTCTCAGACCCCGGCTCCTCCTCCTCGCCGCCTCTCACCGTGGGCTTCTCCTCTCTGCTCCCTCCCTCCACCCCTCCATCGTTCTCCTCCGCAGTGTCGGCGCCCTCAGCGAAGTCCCTCCCACTGACCTCCAGGAGCAGGAGGAAGTCGGCTCACACAGTGCTGCTCGAGGACGACAGCTCAGACGAGCCCAGGAGTCGAGGAGGTGAGGCCCAGCGCAGTGTCATCTGGAAGCTTTAAAATCAAGCTTCAGAATAAAGAAATGGAGGGAGTCAATGATTTAAGTTCTTTGGAATAATCTTAGATCCACAACTCAGATTTTAGAAACATGTAAAGAAAATCTCAAAAACAGTAAAGACCAGCCTTAATTGCTTCAAATTAAGGCAGGAGTGTTACAGAGTAACTAAGAACATGGTACAAAATATCACATCGTAGATCTAAATTTGGACAATCAGCTTTCTTCATAAAGGACTGTGAACACATCACCAACTGAAACTCCAGATAGAAATTCCTTCACAACAAAGATTCAGTGCTAAAAGCAAACCAGAGCTGAACTCATTTCTAGGTAATTGTATCTTTTGTTAATTGTTCTAATTTTTTGTTTGACTGTTTTGTAGCATGTTGTGCTGTTGTCTCTTTTTAGATTTTTTGTTATTGTAGGATATTATAATCTGTTGTGTTGTCTTTGCTAACAGCTGTTTTAATTACATTCCACTTGTATAAG
>NW_019446915.1:0-2029 GCF_002814215.2 Seriola lalandi dorsalis
AAAAAAAAAAAAAAAAAAAAAAAAAAAAAAAAAACCTGCAAAGTCTGCACAGACATGAGGAGAAACACTTGATAGATTTGGCTCATTTTAGAGGAAGATTCAAAATGCCTTGGTGTAGCAAATCTCAGGATGTAAATGCCTCTGATTCTTCAAAGCTGCACCTGTTTGGTGGTTCAGTGCATGATGTTTTTTTCAAAAGAGGCACAGAGATTTAAACACATTTTGACTTAATAACTACACGCTATCCTCAAAGGAACTGAAGATATCCTGAGCTGTCAGGAGGGGCAGACGCAGTCGCAGTCTTTGCCATCCAAAGCACGCACATGCTCATGGATTTGTCGTCCCCTTACGCTTAGCCGGAAACGAGGTTATCCAGAAGCAAGTTGATTACAGAGCTTGGCCCAGGCATGGGAAGAAACAGAAACGCAGACGGAGAGGGAAAGCAGGCATTCTTAAATCTTTGAAATGGATGTTAGGAAATAATGGGAGGAAGGAGGAAGGAAAAGACAAGAGACAATTTAGATTACCAAGTTAATCCTTTAATTACCGGATATGCCTGCAGCTAAAATGAGAGGTTTCACACACTGCATTTTACAACTGTGGAGCAATTCAAACTGCAGAAAGTGAGGCAGACTGCCATAATGATCAGGAGCTATAAACCTTAAAATAATGGAATGTCAGTAACCTTAGCTGGCATCAAAATGTGATATGTTTCTCGATATCCTATCTGAGTAAGGAAAAATACATGTTAATTGGCAGCTGTAAAAGCGCGCAGAACACACTGCGAACCGATTGTGATGGCTCTGGCTTGAATTGTGATTCAATCTCAGGGAGGTGTAAATGCAATCTGCACAGTGTGACCACATTCTTAACAAGAAGAAAATCTGCTTAGCAAGACAAAAGGTCGCTTAACTCTCTCTTTAGCCTTTCTCTGCTAGCTTAGGCAAGCATCTGACCACAATACATGCAGAATTCAGATACCTAAGATGCTTATTAATACTAGGTGTAAACAAAAGGCCGGTGGACTGGATGTCAATATTCAGATAATTTATCCAAATGTAGAGTTGCCATGTCAATACCAGTTGTAAACCGGGCCAATACTTTACCATAGTAACCATTTTATTTAGCATGCTGACATTCGCTAACTAGCATTAAAACAAAGTGCAGCTGAAAGTGATAGGAGGATGATTAGTTTTCCAAGTATTTCATCATAAACTAAAGCATTAAACCAATGAATGAAATGAAATGAAACAACCAACTGAATCAGAATTCAACCTCTGGGCAACATGAACATCTGTGTTTTCACGACAGTGCATCCAATAATTATTGAGATGTTTCTGACCAACAGAATGACATTGCCATGCGGCTAGCATGGCTACTAATTGTCTTTGCTCACGTTACAAGCCAAAACACGTATGCGAAGTCTTCCATATCCCAGAGACTTACATTAAATGCCAACTCCAGCCTCTATAATCCATGAATGTGACGGGAATAATGAATGTCGCGACGGTAAGAAGTGACATATGGCAGCATTAGCCTATTATCAAACGACAAATGCTTTTTACCACAATGTCACATGTTCATAAGTGGCAGAGACTCGGATCCAGGGGCTCCGGACCCGAAAAAGAAATATAACTGGGAATTATGTAGATAAGTGTGAACCTGTCTAGAAATGAAAGACAGAGCTGGTTATCTGATATGACTTTCCCTCCAGAGCAAACCAAAGCACATCTGAACTCTACGTGTGTTTAGGGTATCAGTCGAAGGCAGAAGCAGCGAGCAGAGGGGGAAACTCATTTCAACCCGAACAGCCCTCTGATTATCCTCTCCATTTTTATTTATTTATTCCCCCACCTCAGCTCCCTCCAGTCCTCCTGACATCACAACCAAACGCAAAGACACACTGGTGTCTGTGATTTAGCAATGTATGAAAACAAATCGGTTTTGGAAGAAGCGCTGCTTGCAAACAAAACACAACTCCTCCTCCATACCTGAAAAAATGAATTTGACAATTAAAAAAAAAAAAAAA
>NW_019446916.1:0-1234 GCF_002814215.2 Seriola lalandi dorsalis
TGGGTTCAATTTTCTTCTCTGTGACACCAAGTCTTTTGCCCCCTGCTCTCGGAGTCTCTAATGTGCTTTTTTGCCCCCCCTCTTCCCCAATATATATATATATATATATATTTCTCTGTTTCTTTCACTCTGGTCAGATTTCACAAGAACTGCTCTGAATGTTGTGCTTCTAGCAGGATCTCCTTTTGCAATCAAAGAACGCTTTATTTTAAAATCTATGAACCTTGGCTTCTTCATCTCCTTCCCCACAGGAAGGTCTTTCTTCTCCTGTTTCTCACTTCGGTCAAATGGTTAGCCGTAAGAAAAACTGGAGTACTTCCAAATCTGATGAGTGCCAGTCAACTGGAGTGACAGTAGTACTCTCCCTCCCCCTCCTGCCTCTCCGCTAGACCACATAACAGACGAACAAATTACAGTACAACAAACAGCTGTAAACTGCTTTTTGCTAATCTCTTAATATTGCTTTAAAGATCTCCTTAAGATGCATTTTAACATGAAAAATATTGTAAGTTGCATAATGGACAATGACTGGCTTCCAAACCAGTTTTGATGTCTTGAAAACCATCTTATAGGTCCGCACCATAAACTCAGGTTTAAGGTGAACACAGAGAAAATTTCCCTCTTAAACATATAAAAGAGCAACTTACAATAAGTGCACCAAACATGAGCTAGCTATCATCAAAATTAGAAGCACTTCCATCCCAAACAAGCACCTAGAAGCATGCTCAGTGTTGTAGTAGAAGTGCTTAGGTTTTTTTTCCATCTGATGCCTGTTTGATTGCTTCTTAAATTGCACTTTCACTGCATCTTTTTCCTCCTCCTTGTAATAGCTCAGTAATATTTTTTGCAAGAGGAAAAGTGTAGAGTAGCAAAGTGGGCAGAGCTGCAAGTTCCAGAAATATTGTCCATATGTGAATCTGTGTTTGGACATTTTTTTTACTGTTAAGTACAAAATCAATGTTCTGTCACGTGGAAACGCAAACATTTCCATTAATTGGTGTTAATAAATTGGATGCTTACAGTTTTGGCAGCCATGCTAATGTTGACTATAAAGCAAAGTTTCTTATTTGCTCATCTGTGGAACTCTGAAGAACAGATGGAGCATGCAGCTTCCACCCAAATATAATCATATCAGTATTTAAAATCTCAAGTCAGATCAACACTAAACAAATAGGGTTTTAAATTTCTTCCTGGTGAAGCCTTCAGTGCCTCAGAAAAAGTTTTAGGCCTCTCT
>NW_019446917.1:0-1217 GCF_002814215.2 Seriola lalandi dorsalis
GTACTCAGGTCCACATGTTGAAGTGTCCTTGGCCCTGAACCCTGAACTGCCCCTGATGGTCAGACCAGTATCCCACTGTCAGGTGGTGAAAAACCAACGACTTACTGACCATGTATACACTGATACAGATATCAAGGAGGCATTAAACTGGGCCAATATTAGAAATGAATATCTACTCTCTCACTCACAACTCAAATTTAACATTAATATCAATGAGAGGAAATTCATTTGGTCCAAGGTTGACACACTGCTATGATGTTTCATCACCATTTTCAGAGGGTTCCTAGATCCAGTTTAAATCAGTTTAAACTGACCCACACTAGAACAGACCCAACACCAAAACCACATTTAGAATCCAACTGGTAGTGGTCTGAACCAGATCAGAGGAAACCTGAACCTGATATCCGGTTTATCACAGGACGATTCACACAGGAACAGAACATGTCGAGAAAAACACATCAGATACAAGGACGCTGCGTGTGTGTGTGTGCGCATGCGTGTATACAGTGAATGGATGCAGCAGCTCATCTGTCCTCAAGGCCTCTGTACAACAAAAGGAAGTCTTTTATGTTTTGTTTTTTTTTCACACAGACATTTACTGAGCTCTACACTGCCTCCATCCCAGTCTGACTCCAGCCATATTGGGAGGTGACCAGAACAACCACAGCTACAGGCAACAGCAATTATATTAAAAACTGTGGAAAAACCTGAACACACCAGAGTCTGGGTTTGGTGACTTAATATGTGTCTGACACATTTAAGTCACAAATACAAATACAAAACTGATCAGCTTCAGTTATTGATCTGATATGAAGGGGGGCACAGATACTGTGTGAGGTGAGTTACAGTCAGACATGGTCCTCAGAGTAACTAACTGAGTCAACACACATGTTGATACGTCAGTGTGACTTTCACTTCCTGAGGATATCATTATCTAAAATCAGAGAAAACTGAAGCTGCAGAACTTCATTCAGAATTCTCACGTTTTTAAGTTTCCTTCAGTATCATAGTAATATATGATAGTTGGCTGTACATCTAATGATACACTGCAGACAGGAGCTGATAACAGCCGATTCAGCCGCTGTTAATGGAGTCAATCTGACAAAATCTTGTGGTGAGGGGCACAATGGGAGTTTGGGGTACCTATGCCATTACTACAAGCTATCTGGTCCTTAATCAGCTGTGTTTGCATCCTCAAAAGAAGGTCAAGCACGTTT
>NW_019446918.1:0-1468 GCF_002814215.2 Seriola lalandi dorsalis
TTTGTTTCTCTAAATAAAGTTTGAGGAAACTATCAATCACAGCTGATCAAAGTGCATCCAAACTGTCCTGATGAAGCAGATTAGCTGAGTGATTGAGTGTCAACTCTTTGTTTTAAAACTTTAATGAATAATAATTAGATTTGTTTTGTTTTATTTAGTTGCAAATATTTATGATATAGAGAAAAAAATAAGATTTAAGTTTTCACATCTAAACTCAAAAGTATTAATGTTATAACCTTTCAACCTACAGCCAGACTAGAACATATATGTAAGTATGTATGTGTATATATGTATATATATATAATATATATATATATAATATATATATATATATATGTGTATATATATATATATATTATATATATATTTGTTACTTAAACGTAAACATAACTCCAATCTCTACCAGTTAGGCCTCAAAAGCCTGACCCTAACAACAACAACCCATTTTTTAAAGTCATACCTAATTTAAATTATCTAAAGTTTGAAATCGGTAATTCTGTGTGTTTTCAGTTCATTATAATTGGAGTGTTTAATATATTTCTTCCCCTCAAGTCAACATCACCACATCACATTTGATTTGGAGTCAAACAGTATAATCAACAATCTAAGGGCAGATTTAGGGGCATAGACAACATATGAGACTCAACTGATTTTGATAAAATGTCATCGTTTTATTCTGTGTACATTACATATAATGTATACAATGAGAGGAATTCTTCCTGTAATGCTCAATCAAGCACCTTTTGTTTGCTCGTCATTGGCAGTTTCAAGTCATGTCACGGTGGTCAAATTCAGGTGCTCACACTACCACACTGTGAAACACTAAAGCATCAGAGAGGATGCACCACCCATTCAGCCCACTATCTGCTTATTCATCAAATTGTTCCTTGAAGTGCTAAAGGCGTCAAGATAAAAAAAGACTGAGTGACTGAGTTAATCCTTGGGATTGTTTTCCTTCTTCCTGTATCTCGCTCTTCATTTGTTAAAGCTGTGGGAAAAAAACAAACAGAATGTATTTCCATAGAAAAAAAAAAGATTTATTCATGTTCACTTTTGAATGAAATAAATCACAATTCAGGAATAACTATATCCACGTATGATGTGACAAAATTTTGTACTGATATTATAGTATAAATTATATGTGACTGTTTTGGGGTATATTACAACATAATCATGGTTTTCTGTACATGTACCTGTGTAAAATCTGCAAAAGTAGGCTTACAGGTTGCTACAATAGAATATTCCTTTAAAACTAGGAATAATATTTGCAAAGTTAATGCTCTTGCAAGACTACAAGACTTTAAAGCTAGGAGCAGATTCATAGATATGGTGTCAACACCGCGTGTGAAACAACAGTCTACACTTTTGAAAAAAACAAAAAAAGAAGACAAGGCAAAGTCTCCTGGTAATAATATAGACACACTAGACCACAAACATCAGAAACATTGTAAGTATCTGACGGGACCCA
>NW_019446919.1:0-1256 GCF_002814215.2 Seriola lalandi dorsalis
CATATTTTTAACCATATGAGTTCATGTGCAATAATGACTGACAACAAGTGCAGTACAATTCAACTTGTTTAATGTAATTTGGATATCTAATTTAATTCATGGACACTGACCTCTTTGCACATCTGGTTTTCATCTTTTATTTTAATTTTTTTTAATATGCTCGTATATTTAATATGCAATAGTGTGTAGGCTACTCCATGTGCTGCGAGGACTATCACAGATTTGTGTATTGTGAACGTGTCTGTTCTGTTATGTATGTATGTATTTATCTTAATCAAAATTGGTTAGAACAGCAGTTCTGTCTTTAGCGGGCTGCTAAACTGTAAATTCATAACGCAAGCAATAAGTCGTCCTTTTTAAGGGCTTATTAGTTGTAACTAATGGCTTTATTAATTAAAGAAACATGCTCAATATAAAATGCTTTATCGAGCAGTTACAATTCATTTAAAAGAACGTTTGCGTTGCGAGGTTGTGAAAAGTCTATTGGACATGTTTCTCCTATTCATTTAGAAAGGTTAATAAATCTAGTTTTAGTAAGTGACCAATTCAAAGTCATTGATTAAGGATAAAAGTACTCCCTGGGAACTATAACCACATGACACAAAGGCCCAATGAACGAAAGCATGACTCCTTAGTGTTATTGCACTGTGGGCCCTTTTCTGCAATGGGATGGTATGGGAGCTCACAAAACAAGCCGGCCACTTTAATGCAATATGACACAATGATAAAGAGGTCGTCCAAGAAAAGGAGGCAGACATTTTTGGGTCAGTTTCACAAACCCTCTAGTGCCACCATCAGGACAAATCCTGTAACATTTCTTGGCCAGTAAACCTTGAAACTATTTCCACAGCGAATTTCTCACAACACAAAAACCACAAAACTCCAACAAATAAAGTGTGATAATTTTATTTCTGCATACGTGATTATGTACAGACTATTTTTCAGTTTAGACACATTGCACAGTTTTTTTTCCTTTGTCCGGTTGAAAATCAGCCTGATATGGACACAGTGTAGTTTTGATGCACTTGAGTTACATCTGCAAAGGCAATGACTAAGTAATTAGTCAGTTTTAGGTTCCCTCAACTCCAGTGCATCTATTTAAGTGAATCTATTTAGCAGATGGCACATGGCCAACAACACATCGTTTGTGATTTTATCTACTTAAAAAGGACAGCTTTAATCATAGTCTTGATAGGCCCCAATGCTACACAGTAGTTA
This sequence comes from Seriola lalandi dorsalis, assembly GCF_002814215.2. Taxonomy (NCBI): domain Eukaryota; kingdom Metazoa; phylum Chordata; class Actinopteri; order Carangiformes; family Carangidae; genus Seriola; species Seriola lalandi. Next base: position 1,219 of record NW_019446919.1, read on the forward strand.
TAGCACGAGGCAAAGAAAATATTTTGGAAATACTTTGT
>NW_019446920.1:0-1302 GCF_002814215.2 Seriola lalandi dorsalis
GCTGTAAAATCTCTTTCACTGCTGTAATTTACTTAACTTTTAAACCTTTTAAGAGATTCTGTGCAACACCTTTAAGTAACTCGCTCAGCTGAGGAGAAATTAAACTTCTTACTGTCAGACTTAAGGAGAAAACGTAGTACTTTTTATGTCAATACATTGTTCCACATTTACAGAAGCTAATGACTCTGAAACAACCTGCTGACTGACTGACTGACTGACTGACTGACTGACTGACTGACTGATTGACTGTAGAACCTGTAGAATAAAAGGCTCGTTAATCTGGAGTAAAACAATGGTGACACACTTTGACTGACCGTGGGGGAGTTTGCCTTGATTGGTTTTTCTCCTGGTCTATCACATTTTTCAAAATAAAATAAAATTCATTCACTGACTAAAAGCTCTGCTTCAAAGTAAGAGTCCTTTATAGAAATGTAGTGGAGGCAAAAGGACAATATTAGTCTTTAAGTGTGTGATCTGATCTTTATGATTCATGAGTTATAATATTAAAGGAAGATAATGGACACAAACATAAATCATCGCCCCAGAAACGTGAATGAAGTTTAGTTTGTGTCTTTGTGGCAGCTGTCATCACAGTGTCAGTGAGCTAATAATCTGCTGCACTGAGGAGATGACACGATAACACCACTATCAGTCTGGTTTCAGATGTAGCCAATAAGATAAGGAAGAAGATACGATGAGCTGTGTTGATCCCGGAGGCAAAACTGGGTCACTGCAAAAAGAAGAAAAAAAGAAAAACCCCTAAAAATAGACGCAGTAAAAAACATGTTTAAGTCTAAAGATGCAGCATCCTGACTGCACTCGTGTGTGTTTCTTGTCAGCTGTAGTTTCTAGTGACAGATATGAGAGTTTCACATTCTCAAATGCAATTTACAGATTTTATAAATAAGACTAAATATGTCGGGGACAGCTGCAGGAAGTCTCATTCCTCCAATCAGAACCATGCTGGAGTGATAACACTATGAATATATTTACCTCTTCTGTTCATCATGAGCAATAAAATAAGTAAATTCTGCCGATTTTGACTCGAGGAAAGTTCTATGTTCTGCACAAAACTAAACTCAACAGCTGTTCTTTGGTGAATATTATTAGATAAATAAATAAATAATATTATAATATTATTGTAAACCAATGCATTTTTTCAGAATAATATACTTATTGAGACAAAAAAGCAAAAGTTTAATTAGTGAAATTTCATTTATTTTTAATGTGTTGCACCCGTCCTCAGGGTCAAGTGAATGATCAGTCACGTGATCATCTTTAACATGGTGTTAATGATCAGCA
>NW_019446921.1:0-1671 GCF_002814215.2 Seriola lalandi dorsalis
AGCCTGGCAGCTCAGGGTTAAATATCGAATGCAGAATCTCCTTCTCGCTGTAAACTCTTATCACAAGCTCTCACTAAATATTTCTGCCGGCTCTCTCAGAGAGCTCCTCCGTCGTCTCCATCTCTAGCTGTGTTTTATCAGGAATCCACTTTCTTTTATATAATATATGTAAATTGAAGGCCACGCAGCAGAAATGTGTTTAATTTTTGAATTCATGTAATAAGTGTCATATCTCTTTGGACCTTTAGTAAAATGTCTGGCGTTTCTTTAAAAAAAACATTATTTAAGTGGCCAAATTCATTTAGAAATGTTCTATTAAAAAGGTTGAGTTTTACTTTAGGCCTCTGTGTTTCCTAATTCATTAATAAATAGACTTCCTGTGTTTCTGGCAGAGCTTAATGTGGAATACTTTTTTCCCGCTCTCTGTATCTAAACTCTCCATGAAAATGAGAATTCTGGGAGATATGGAAAGCATAATAATTCAGCTCCAGCTGTTAATTACAATATGTGTAATGACTTCCTCCAGCCTCTTTTGCTTCAGTCCTGCCGTGTGCATGGAGCTGCAGTGTCCAAGGAGGCTTTGTCCTAGATTCTCCAAATCAAGTAATGACTATTAAATATAATAAAGGCAGGTAAATTACAACCTGTAATCACTGATTCTCTGAGACACCACAAATTCACAATACATTGAGTCAAATAGAGAAAAAATAACCAAAGGCTCCATGTCACATTAGTTGCTAAAAGCATAACAAAACAGAATCTCTGATTGTGGCCAAGTTGCATTGTGGGTAATGTAGCTGCCAGCTTTTGACAAACAAGAACCGGTGTTTTGATCCATAAGAAGATATATTTGTGGTTTTAATGTCACGTTTGTGGTAAGGCAGGACCCAAGTGCAACCAACATACGGGAGCAAGTGCAAAACGTTTTAATGACAAAAAGTAACTACTTACAAAACTTAAAATCCAAACAGGCAAAACAGGGAAAAACTGGCGAACCAACAGAACAGGAAACCGAAGCACGAGGGCAAATAAGGAACAAAAATCCAAATATAAATTGTCCGTCATGGTAAACCTTGACATTTAAGAACCAACTAGAATTACCGCCTCATGGTTATAAGCCTCCACCACAGACTAGTTTCAGGTTACATCCCTGCTTATCCAGAATGATGTAAAATATTGTTAATAATAAGTTAATCTTTCTGCCAAATTTGAAGAAATTCCTTCAAGGTGTTACTAAGATATCATATTCACAAGAATGGGACGGACGTACAGGTGGGTTGGATAACCTGAAAACCTAATTACATGACACGCAGGGAACCAAGCTACAACAAAGCCCACAATAAACAAAGCATGAGCTGTAGTGTTTACAAAGCTACGAGGCCAAGCTAACAAGCTGCAGAGATGCAACAACATGTGAAGGATAGGGCTTCCTCACTGCAGTTGTTCCTGATCCTCACTTCCTCAACCAGATTGTACCATTACACCTAGACATCCTGAGGAGTGCCTGGCTCAAGGCAAGTTAACACAAAACCAGACAATCTTAAATGAGTTTACAAAGCAAACTAGTTATTCCCCTTCTAACATCCACCAAAACTAAACCAGTAACCAGTCTAAACAACAGTATGAACAAACCTTTCGTGGTACTCCAACCAAACCGCAATGGTCTAAAGC
>NW_019446922.1:0-1313 GCF_002814215.2 Seriola lalandi dorsalis
ACACATCAAAATGAGATCACCGCAGGAAATGGACAGAGCAGAATTAAGTCTATTTCTCCTAATGTGAACCAGTCGCATCCGCTGACTCCTGATACAGTAAAGCAGATGCTGCTCCCTGTTAGTCCTAGATAATAAGTCAGGGCACGAAAACCTGATTACAGGTGGTTACAGTTAAAAAAAAAAAAAAAAATTAAGGAAGTAATTAAATAGAAAGTAAAATTTACAGAGAGACCACGTCACATCAACCTGAAAACCAGCATTGTTGTTTTTATTGTCCTCAATTTTCCCAGTTCAATGGTATTTATATCAGACTTAATAATCAGATTTTATTTATATTCACATTACAGTAGTAGATGGAAATTAATTAATTTTTTTCTCACATTTTTATTCCTCCGCACCAGCGACAGTCAGAGTGGCAGCCATTTTGTTTACAGGTTGTCCGTCCGTCTCATTCTCGTGGACACGATGTCTCAGTAACAACTTGACGGAACAAACATTCATTAGGACTCAAGGATGAACTGATTAGAGTTTGGTGCTCAAAGGTCAAAGGTCAAGGTCAGTGTGACCTCACAAAATACTTTTTAGCCGTTACTCAAGACTTCACAGCAGTTATGACAAACTTTCACTCAGATGGTTCATATTGTTTCTGATATACAGGGACGTAACCTGGTCATAGAAAGTATGACAGGAGCAAAGGAGGAAGTCAGGTGATGTCGTATAAAGAGCGATGAGGTTAGGAGCAGGTTGGCGTGAACTGGCACTCTGCCACAGGAAGCTGCTGTTCGTTTTCAATTTGGAACCAGTGGTTGTTGTTTGTTCTGTCCAACATTAGCCACCTATTTATTATTGTAACCATGACAACAAAGGTCCAGTCGACTGCCACAGTAGGGGCACTACCTCAGCTCGTTAAAGTTGGATGGCTTGTTGGTTAAATCTCTCAGTGGGTTCATCAACTGAACGCTGAGCAGATTAAATTCAGATCCAGTCGGTGCTCATTACCAAAGCTGTTGTTCACCGCAGGTTCAGACTCACGCTGTGTTTTACTGATTCAGACATACAACAGGCTTCTCCCACACTTCTTTGCTTTCTAGCTGCTGGACTCAGACATGAGAGGGAGGGTGGAGAGGCAGAGAGCATCAGTGAGGAGAGATTACCTCGGTAATGAAAAACAACTCACAGGAAAAACCTCCTTTCTCCTCCACTTTCTTTGTCCTCTTCCTCTGAGCCTTCAATTCCTGTTTCTCTCTTCAGCTTCAACAACAGCAATCTGAACAGTTTCATGTGGCCCATAAGATACAAAAAAAATAATAATA
>NW_019446923.1:0-2122 GCF_002814215.2 Seriola lalandi dorsalis
TACGTACGTACGTACGTACATACATACGTACGTACATACATACATACATACACACATACATACATACACACATACATACACAAACGCAGTCACAGAGAGAGAGAAAGAGAGAGACAAGAACTTAGAGAGAGAGACACTTAACATTTTAACAGACTCCTACTGATCTCAACTTCAGCAGAATTTGAGCTTCATGAAAAATGGTACAGTAAATGCAGCTGAAAGTCACGGAGGTAATGTTACACTAAACTAGGGGTGGGCGATATATTGAATATATTCCATGTATCGCAGCTTGTTCCACGTGGGATGTATAAAATGAAAATATCGCAAACATCGGGTATAAATAGTCACGTGCTTTCAGACGGCGGCGTCACATGCTCTCACAGACACGCTGCCCCACCCATCCACTAAACTCTCCGCAAGTGCGGAAGGAACTGACGACAGAGCGAAAGAAGTGAAGCGCCAAAGCGACTTTATCCGTGTTTACAAACGGTAAGTGAAGATGGAGCCAGACGAATGGGTTCAGAAAACAAACGGCATTGGACACACTGTCTGCCTCTCGTGTGCGCAGCAGCTGCAACTCTGTCTTTCTACATACAGTTTGCCTAGACTTGTTTACTCTCGTTCACAGACACACAGACGGACAGACAGTCAGGTAGGTGTGTCTTTCATACTCACATATAGTCCAGACATTTCAACTATTGTCTTATTTTAATATCAAAATAGCCTGGTTGATTACATGTTCCATGCAGAGATCCACATGCTCAGTTAGTTAGTCAAGTTACATCCTACCTGGTCCATGCCGGGCCGGGCCTTGTGGAACAGAGTTCTGGTCTCGATGTGTTCTGGTACCAGCTTACATCCCACATCTGGCATCTCTGCCCAGCGGTGCAGGATCTTCAGAGACAAGTGCTCATAGGACTCCACCGGCTGGTCTGGGACATGTGCACACAACATCATCATTGATGAGAGAGACACACACACACACACACACACACACACACAAATGCTAACATGAAGATGAAAAATGAGCACATTGTCTGCACCATTTACACTCAGGATCCAAGTGTGACTTTAACACACTTGTGGCCACACAACAATGAGGTACATCGGCATGTGAGACGTGACCAACATGTTATTGTTTGATAATTAATTCCCTATTATGTCCAAGAAATGAAACAAATACTGATGAAGCCAGCTAAAACAGAAGGGACAAATATGACCCTTGATCTTTGCCCATTTTGTCATATAAAGACAGAGGAAGCTACAGTTAACCCCAAACCTGAGCAGTGCTTACTTTGTCCAGTTTACCTTCATGCATGAAGAGTGTTTTGCCAGTGAAGACTTTTTCTGCCACAGTGATGCGTCCTGGTCTGAAATGAGGACCGTCCAATCCGTTTTCTCTGCAAAGCTTAGACAACAGCTCCGACGGCTTCAGACAGTCTCTCCAGGCATTATAACCATCACTGACACACAGACAGCAGACACAGGTTTTAACAGTCTTTTCAAATAAGAGCAAGATGGTTCCTACATGAACCAAATGGAAACTCACGTACAGACTGTACTCGGTGGGGAGTCCGCAGGTGGCTCTGTGTCGGCTGTAGAACCGGTTCTCCAGGTCAATGCGAGTCTCTCCGATCAGGTCGTCCCCTCCCACCAGGTCGTAGTCGTAGATCAGCACTGACAGCAGAGACTCCTGAGGGAAGGTCGCCTGCATCTCAAAAGACCTGGAAGAAGGAGAACGGGCTTGAGAAGTTGTGTGTAGGGAACATGAGGATCAGATATTTAGGGGATGTAGTCAACAGTTCTTTACCTTCCAAACACGGGATTGAGCTGTTTAGGAATGTAGTTGTCTCTGTCTTTGATTTCATTTTTGCCGAGGCGAACCACAATGTAGGGGTCCGCCTTCCCATCCGAGTCAGCTGGGTGCAGGTTGGACGCCTGGGGAGAGAGGTGTGGACATCATTTATAACATCACACAAAGAAAACGTGAAACCTGACTGAATATTTAAAAACAAGGTCCAGAACATAGCAGGACTCACAGAGACTATGTAAACCCGTATGAGGACTTGGACCGGGCCGTTGGGAGGGATTCCTCTGCTGACTTTGAAGTGTCCCGTGTCTG
>NW_019446924.1:0-1166 GCF_002814215.2 Seriola lalandi dorsalis
CAGCTCATGAGGTAGAGTACTGTTAACATAATGGTGCCGCCCGTGTGAGGCCGAGTACTAATGATTTCCAGTTACTAATAGAGCTCAGACCCAACAATGGCCTCCAATTGACTTTTGATTCACCTCTGAATGAAGTTTCGTGTGTGCATGTGTGTGTGTGTGTGTGCGTGCAAGCATTCAGCAGGGATATGTTCAGTAGCTAATGGCAGTCCTGTTTTGTTCTGTCCTCTTTTACAATCTTGTTTTACATTTTCTTGCAACAGGATAAAACTCAGACCATGATTAAAATAACAATAAAACAATGATTAAATGTTATTTTATCCAACTGCTGATTAGTTAAACCTCTAGAGGCTTTTAAAAACACCTTAAAGCAAACAAAAGAAGGCGACTAAAAAGAAAATTATGTCACACTGGGGCACAGTTTTGTTGGGAAACAACGTTCAAAGAACAGAACCAAATAGTGCAACAAAAATGCATAGAGAAATAAAACCCAGTGAGAGTGCCACTGATACATGAGAATTTGGCAGAAACACCATAATCCCATGATACAAAAAAATTACAATGCACATTAATTTATAGCAGCTTGAGCTGTCAATGCATGAATTTGGATGCTCTGTCCCTTTAGGTCTACATGGGCAACTGCTTTTTTTGCCATTTGCTGTAACAACAAGCCACAAATTCATCTGCCGGCAAGCACGGATACAGATAACACACAGAAGATAATGAGATGTTGTTGCTCACACAGTAATTGTTTTACTCAGAAACAACAATCTTGTTTCATTGTAGTTTTCTGCCCTATTTGTCAGATAGGAAAAAGACAAAGGTTTTAGGGGGATAAGAAATAATTCTTGTAAGAAGGAAAGTTTGAGAAAAGATTGTCCTTTAAAGCTTAAAAATTTAAGATGGCCGATTTGTGTTGATTAATTAATTAGCCTTTCAACAGAAAATGAATCAGAAACTGTTTTAATAATTGATTAATCGTTTGAGTAAGTTCCCGCTCTGCCATTATAATGATTTGCCCTTTTTACATCATTGTGAACTGAATGTTTCATTTGGGTTTTGGATTGTCATTCAGCAAAAAACAAGTGATTTGAAAACATCATCTTAGGCTGGGGGAACTGGTGATGAACATTTTGTTGACAATTCTTTGACATTTAAATATTAGA
>NW_019446925.1:0-1318 GCF_002814215.2 Seriola lalandi dorsalis
TTTAAGTTGTTTGCTGAAACATGTGAATGAGGCCAGGCTAACTCATTAAGGGGCCCTAAAGCATAGATAACATGTGGTCCCCTATTGAAACTCGATTTGAGACCTCTAAGACAGGACGTCATAGCTGCACAATAAAAGCTTACAGGAACCACCTTTAAGCAGCTTTTCTTTTAGTTTATGATGCACTTCACTTCAAGTTTTTGCTTCACAAAAACTGGAAACACTGCAGAATGCTCCTTTAAGAAGTAATCATTTTATCACATTAGAAATGTCACTTATAGAGATGCCAGTATCTGTTACCTCAGGTACAGAAGTTAAATCTATTTTCAGCTTGGGGTTTCTGGGAGGGCAGAATCCAGCATGGCAAAATGTCAGGTTTTAACTTTTAGAGACCCTACACACCCGTAGTCCAACCATACAGTCTTTTCACATATGCTGTCCCCTGATTGGACCCTTTGTGTGACCATGTTCAAGCCCAGTTCTCCTGAGTAGACAGTTTGCTGCCGTTACATGATGTCCTGCAAAGCTCCACCCATCTTTCAGCTGACAAGGCGTCTCACCAGCCAGAAGAGGTGAAAACACTTGTGATGGTAAAACAGGTAACAATAAGGTCAAACAGCTAAGGTCTTATCTTAGTATGACAAATCTTTTATTGACACTCTGACAACATGCTGCTCAAACATTTGTTTTATTACGCATACAGTGGCTTCAGGAAGTATTCAGATGCCTTCACTTCTTTATACTTTATTGTGATGTGGGTTTAATGTTAAGGGGATAAAATCAGTATCAGTCAACACTCCAATAGGACAAAGTCATATCATGTAAGTGTAAAACATGTGAAATGTGAAAAAATAAATTAAATTTAAATTTATTAGAAATCAAAAATTAAAATTATTCATTTACAAAAGCACTCAGACCTTTCATTCAGTACTAGAAGCCCCTCTGGCAGCAGTTACAGCTTCTAGTCTTCTTGGGTAAGTCTCTACAAGCTTTGCACACCTGGAATTGGACAGTTTATCCCATTTTTCCTGGCAGATCCTCTGAGGCTCTATCAGATTGGATGAGAAGTGTCTGTGAACTATCATCATCAGGTCTCTCTACAGATGTTCTGTGGGGGTTAAGTCTGGGTTTAAGACAGTCATATACTTCTGACGTCCTGAAGCCGCTCCAGTGTTGTCTTGGCTCTATGCTTCAGGTCATAGTCGTGCTTAAAGGTGAACTGTTGCTCCAGTCTCAGGTTGTGTGCACTCTGCAGCAGGTTTTTCTCAAGGACCTCTCTGTATTTGGCTGCGTTTTTCTTTCCCCCAATTCTGACCTG
>NW_019446926.1:0-1282 GCF_002814215.2 Seriola lalandi dorsalis
GCCCTGCACTTTAGACCATGCGCTTTGGACTGTTAAAATAGAACCCTACATCTGTTGTGTGTCAGTGGTGTACTTAGTTGTACCATGAAAATGTAAGTGCACTAAATGCTCACTGAAAAAAAGTGTATAGTGTGCATACTAAACTTTGCAGGACACCAGCCTGGACTATGTGATCGTTTATTCTGAACCTTTATTTAACCAGCAAGTCCTTTGAGATTATAATCACCTTAGTTTCCTTTAATTCTCCTTATACTGTGTTTTTGTCCTCTGCCTCCTTCTGTCTGTTTATTGATCCGTCTATTTTCAGTCTTTTTCTCGCTCTCACATTCATACAGCATCAGCATAGGTGACAACCCCGCCATCTGTCCTCTTCACCCTCCTTCCCCGTTTGCTGCTTGCTAATTTGCTGGTTAATTATAGAAATGCAGGGTATCAGTGTGGTCTCTTCATAACATAGGTGGTGTTTATTGTCTTTTGGAAAAGCCGACTCTAATGAACTGATCAAACATTTGGCCTGTAACCCAGTCAGACAGGGAATGGATTGAAGTGTCTACACATTCACAAGCGCCTACAGTGCAGATTCTTTACCGTCAGCCAAGCAGGCCATTTCCGGGGGAAGATGAGTAGCTTCTGTAAAAGTGCTTGGGCAGCTGAATTCCAAATTGGTGTTGTGACGCTAGTTAGCTCATCTGTGAAGTCCTACAGATGGCCCAAAAACATGCATAATGCAGTATAGTGTGCACTGTATTGTCCCCTTTTGCAAAGTATTCTCTCTGAATCTTTATTTTATAGCATATCCTGTATGCGTGCATCAGCCCAAAAGAACAAAATGCTTCCATTTGTTTTTTAATTAAAAATGTTTTATCGAAATACACCTATTTGGATCCTTCACAATTTGATTCAAAAGCATTCCAGGTCTCTATTCAGGCTTCGCAGCAGCTTTCATTTTTGTGATTTTGTTTAATGTTTTTTTTATCAGAATGTGTTGTATGAAAAAATCATTTTAATTAAATGTTTAACTGAAGTAGTAAGATTAAGTCAGGGACTGACTTCATCTTTACAAAGTGACATTGCTCCTGGCTGACACCAGCTCCCTCAGTATTGTAACATGTGACGCAATTTTTTAGACTAAAGAAGGATTTCCAGCTCCATCGCTTCATGCAGCGACATGACGAGGTAAACTGGTTAGACTCAAACTACATTTACACAGGGGATATCACAGTATGTTTCTTAAGTCATATATGAATGACAAGAACAAATTCTTGCGTGTTCCTTTAAAAAA
>NW_019446927.1:0-1239 GCF_002814215.2 Seriola lalandi dorsalis
TCAAATTAATGTGAGTAAAGTTCTAATACCTATCCGCATAGACTGTACAAAATCATCAAGTGAAAAAAAAAAACTTACCTAAAAAAAAAAAATCAGGCTTTTGTCTTTGAGATCAGCAAACGTGCCACGGGTTTGGATTCCCCTCGGTGTCCAAACAGGGAGGAGGAGGAGTGAAAACACTAATTTGCAAATGGAGAAAATCAAAACGTTACACAGACAACTGAGCAATCTTCATCCACAGAGGAAGACAGTGAGATGTGGTTGAAAGCTCTGGAGTTTACCTTTCCAATGCCAATATATCAAAATATCTCTATTCAAGTCATTTGGGTCGAAACAACAAATTTAATGAACTACATCTCACCTGAAGACGGGGATAAAAATGACCACGAAATCTCATCAAAACAAAACAAAAACCTGCAAAAGCATCACAAAGACAGAATGTAGTTTATTAAGCGGCTGCTGCATCGAATCGTCTTGAACACTTGGGTACATTATGTGAGCAGCTTACCGTCTAAAGTTACTGTTTGCTTGTGACTCCCTTGTTTCAAATCACCCATCTGATGCTTGTAAGAACCGCAGACCTCAATTATTCATTGAATTAGCGACTTCAGTGTCCCACGGCCTGTCTGAATCCATTTCCTGCCGCTGCGCTGACGGGACAGTTCGACAAACGACTGACTCTCCTCCCCGCCACCATGCCACAGCTCGGTTTTTAGCACTCCATGTGTGAAAAGGCTAACTGTGTAGGTCAGGAACTTCGGTTTTGGAGGGCACCAACTTAATGTTTTTCACCTCTGGCTTCCACATCACTCAGGCAGGGGAGACGCTGAGGACACTGAAAGGGCGTCTTTCAGAGCACAGCTAAATAATGAGGCAGAAGTGGAGAAGCATCAGGGCCACAACCAAGCAGCCAATAAATTATGGGTTATGTGACACGAGGGTGCTTTTCACCAATACCACAGTTCCACCAGAGCGACGAGGATCTTCCACATGGAGGGGTTGTTGAGCTCTGACACTAACGGGTCTCTTACACAATCTTTAATCCCTCCTTGTTTTTATTATGAAAACAGGGAAACGTTAGCAGCTTCTCATTTAAATCTGGCCCTGACTGTAGTTTCTCCAGTTAAAATGATCACTGGGAGCTGTTTATAGTGTAACAGCTCCACTGAAAGGTTAGTCTGTTGGTTAATGTGCTCTCCCCCAAGCCACTCATTGAACACTTGAACCCACATACAATGA
>NW_019446928.1:0-1421 GCF_002814215.2 Seriola lalandi dorsalis
CCAGATTGCACCATCTGTTCAATGAGGAAAAACACAGTTTCAGTTTAACTTTTTTCCCTCAGAAATGAACTCAGAGTCAAACCTTTCCTTCCACAGCAGCTCTAACTGATGCAAATTCAACACAAGGGAAAGATAATTGTAATTCAGAACAAACACACATTTATTAATTATATATTTTCCTAATGGAGGAACCGACACCTACCCATGAATTTGAATCCAGTGCTGAGTCTGTGTGGAGCTGAATGGGAGATGTGTGGGCAGACGTCCTTGAACGATCTGTTTCTATGAATCATAAACAGCAGGATCCTCTTCAACTCGTGTCCCTGCCTCGGGCTACCTGAGGTGCATCAGTGCATCATGCTAGCTTTACATTCCACGAGTTAGCAGCTAATGCTACTGACTTTTTTTTCATTTTCTGTTATGTTACTAGCAGTGTTTCATGTAGCTCAATGTTAACCTTGCTATATCAAAAGCTGCTTAAGCCTTAGAATCAGAGGTTAGGAGGAGCTAAAGCTATCTCTGTAAGTGTAATGCCCAAAACTTAGCAGCTCATGACAGACTTCTAATTTCCAAAGGTCACGCTGGCCAAACCTTAGAGGTTTAGCAGCTAACTCCAGCCTTACACTGTCGAAACTTTAGTACTTTAGCAGTGAAGGCTAGCCATTCATGTCCAAAGGTGCTACATCTAGCCTTGTATTAATCAGAGGTTAGGAGGAGCTAAAGCTATCTTTGTAAGTGTAAAGGACTAGACTTCCTAAAGGTTAGCGGCTAATGTATTAGTTAATGCTAGCCTTATAATGTCCAAACTTTAGAAGTTTAGCAGCTAATGCTAGCCTTATAATGTGGAAACCTTAGTGGTTTAGCTAATGCTAGCTTTACACTGTTGAAACTTCAGGAGCTAATGCTAGCCTTAAAATGTCTTATTAATGTTACTGGCTCTGCATTACTGCATTACTTAGCCTTAGCTTGTAATATTTAGAGGTTCAGAGGAGCGAAGGCTAACACTGTAATTGTTATGTCCAGAGGATCTCAGCTTATGTTACTTCCAACTTAATCTTTACCACTGGAACAAACTTACTGAGGCAGGTTTGTTTGTAGTTAGCATCTTGTTTTGTTACAGATAACATCAATATGTTTTGGTCAAACACAAACACAGACAAGCATCATTTCATCTCTGTAGTCACTGTAGAGAGACGCCGCTAAACACTTCCCTCTTTTATTCTCTGGCTGATGTCATCAGTGATGTCACTGGTCGTACCATGACTGTGGGGGTGGTCATAGTTTTAAATACTGCGTTAGTAAGAACTTGTGTGACTGACAGAGATTATAGAGATTGTTTACAAGATAATTCAGGTCTTGTTTGTTCTGTTGATGTTTATTGAAAACTTGTGCAAAAACTTATAAATCATTAAAATAAACAT
>NW_019446929.1:0-1213 GCF_002814215.2 Seriola lalandi dorsalis
GACTCAGGGACTCAGAGACTCAGACACTCAGAGACTCAGAGACTCAGGGACTCAGAGACTCAGAGACAACGTGGGCTGAGGTCACATCTCAGACTCCTGGACAGAGACTCACTGGTTCTGACTCTGAATAAAGGCTCATTCAACAGGTCCTGGATCATGGACTTCTGAAGACAGTGGACTGAGTTTAAGGACACGTGTGTCCAGACGGAGGCAGAGCCAGAGACAGACAACAGGGATCAGTGTTTACTGTGACTCACTGTCATCAGCTGCTGTTTAGTTTCAGTTTGACTGAGGGTGGAAAATGTGTTTCTAACTTCCTGAACTCTGACACACACACACGGACACACTCGTCCCTCCTGTCCATTCTGTGATGTCTCCTCATCTCCTATGCACTGATGGAGGAAGACAGGAGGACACACTGACAGCTGTCCCTCTGAAGACAACAGATGAAGATGATGGACCCTCCCCTTCCTCAGAGGTTAGAAGAATCCTGACTCCAGCCCACGACCACAGGTCCAGTCTTAAGAGAGACCACCCACTGAACATGAGCTCATCTGAAGGTCTGAGGCCTGAGACACTGAGAGAGGGAGGGGGGACTCATATATGAGGGAAGATGGACTTCAGAAGAGGGAGGGGGGAATCAGTCCAGACTGAAGTCTGAGGCCTCTGAGGGAGACCTGGAGGTTTCAGACAGGACGACACAAACATGCAAATACAACACCACAAACTGCTGCTCAGCACCGCCATGTTAGTTGTTGTGATGTTGTGGTTGTTTGTTTACACAGAGACAATCAGCTGATCACAGGTTTTCATTAGTTAACAGAGAGCAGCAGTGTTGTCACGTTTCCTTCTCAGAGCAGCACAAAAACCACATGATACAGGTTTTTACCCTCATTCTGGTTCTGAGTCCAGAAGACCAAAGACTACAGACCAAAGACTACAGACCAAAGACTAAAGATTACAGACTACAGACCAAAGACTACAGACCAAAGACTACAGACCAAAGACTAAAGACCAAACACTAAAGATCAAACACTAAAGATCAAAGACTAAAGACCAAAGACTAAAGATAGATAGATAGATAGATAGATAGATGGATAGATAGATAGATAGATAGATAGATAGATAGATAGATAGATAGATAGATAGATAGATAGATAGATAGATAGATAGATAGATAGATAGATAGATAGATAGATAGATAGATAGATAG
>NW_019446930.1:0-1296 GCF_002814215.2 Seriola lalandi dorsalis
TGAATTGCCCTGAAATTTGGTATACGCCCTTGAGGATAACTTTGGTGATCAACTGACTTTTCATCTAGCAACACAATCAGGTTAAAATTTCCTCTTCTCCTACGTGGTGTTTAGTGCTACAAAACTGCTCTGTGACTGTCAGTTTCCCCTTCAGCAAAGCACAATATTCCCATGCAGTTCAGCGGCAAACGAGAAAAAGTTTGTGTATGTGTGTGTGTGTGTGTGTGTGAGAGTGTGTGTGTGAATAGAGTCCTGTAGAAGCAGCGGTGTGAAGCAGCATGTGCGCACAGATGACCTTGAATAAATAAAGGTTAAAAGGGTGTTGCTGTTCCGCCACACTGTTGCCTTGTCTGACTGATCTATCCATATCTTTAACTGCATTTACACACAGTTAACCACTGTTCTCTGACAAAACGTACAGTGTTATTGATCACCTGTGTACCTATAATCTCCATTAGCACTGCTGCACCATGACTGCCAAAGCACAGACACACAAAGCTTTGTTGTCCTTAACATCGACTTCCAAAGTAGCCGGTTTCTCTGTCACCTTGAGCCCGGTTCGTCATGCTTGTGTGATCCCTCTAAAGGTCACAGCTTGTAGCCATTGTCATTAGCTGTCACTCTTCCACACTCCCTCCTGCTCCCTGCCTCTCTCCTCCTTCAAGCCGCTCTTTGTCACGCATTTCTTTCTTCGGCTCTGGAACACAGATCAAAGTGCCATCCTTAGTTGGACTTTGAAGGTTAAGAAAAGTGAGAAGCAATCCCAGTGAATGAGCCTGCTATGAGTCTGTGTGCGTGCGTGTGTGTGCAGATGTTCAGCGAGCAGAGACAAGTTGATCAAGGTAGCTCTGCCAGGAGCCCTAAGATCTTTAGGTGTTACAGCGTACCAGACAGTATATGCTTGTTGTAATTTTGTGCCTGAGTCTAAGGCTAACTTATGATCCACTGCCTGAGGGGTGAAGAGAGGGAAAATGTGTTTTTCAGCTCTTCAACAGCTGCTAGGTCCAATAGTCCAATATTTAGACTTGCAGTTAAAACATGGATTAATTGTATTTTTCATCAGGGAGACGAGAACAGTAGCACAGCACTGTTTACTGAATACAAACACAGTAGCTGCATTCTGCTCGAGCACGCCTGTGAATGCACGTGAAGGAGGGGAAATTCAGCTTGTTATTAGAAATTCCACTGACAATATGAGACAGTAACAATACTGAAGTGTCTTACATTCCAGCACACGCAGCGTGACCACGTGGTCTGAGTGAGAGGGAGGAGGAAAAAAAAAAAAAGGAAAAAAAA
>NW_019446931.1:0-1256 GCF_002814215.2 Seriola lalandi dorsalis
TGCAAAGCCAAAGCTTTTTGGGCCCTGTTCGCGATTTACACATGCACAGGTTGTAAGAGATGTGAGAAGCCTGCCGTCTCTCAGATAAACTTCCATCCAGATATCACTCTGACAGCCTAAAGGAGGGGAATAGGTAGAGTGTATGTACAGTAAGTTATTGCATTAGGTGCATCAGTACATACAGACAGAGGTGACAAATTAGAGGTAAAACCAACATAAAGGGACTTAGTAAGATGTTGGGCCATCACATGCCCATCAGAGCTGTTTCAATGCACCTTTGTATTGATTCTTCAAGTCTCTGGACACCATTCATAAAGATATTACATCATTTGGTGTTTTGATGATGGCGGTGGAGAGCACAATCCAACATGTTGAAAATCTCCCACAAGTGTTCAGTTGGGTTGAGATCTGGTGACTGTGAAGGCCATAGTTTATGATTCACATCATTTTCTTACTCATCAAACCATTCAGTGACCTCCCCTCGTGCCCTGTGGATGGGGGAATTGTCCCTCCTTGAAGAGACCATTCCCATCAGAATACATTTTTTTTCATCATAGTATAAAGGTGATCACTCAGACCAACTTTGTATTGATTTACAGTGACCTTTCCTTCTAAGGGGACACGTGGACGCAAACCGGACCAGCAAAATGCCTCCCACAGTATAACAGAGCCACTGGATCCCCTCACTGCAGGGGTCAAGCATTCAGGCCTGTACCGTTCCCTTCATGCACTTGCCCACTTGGAGAGAATATGATGAAAGATGACTCATCTGACCATAGCACTTTCTTTTTTCCCACATCTCTGTAGGCCGGCGCCTCTGGTTTTTGCACCACTGAACTCTCAAAAATGTGTTCATCTTTGTAATGAGGGTTTTTCTTTTTGCTGCAACCATACTATAAAACATAACCCTAACCCTCCAAGTAATTGCTGACTGACTTTTCTTTAGCGTTAACACCAGAACCAGGGAGTGTTCATCAGAGGGGATTGAAACCCATGAGACACACACATCTGCAAGACTCATTCAGAGCCTCATCCTCCTTCAGGCAGTACAGATGTCTGTCAGCACAGCCCCCTCCTGCTCCCCCACCAGGGGTGAAGGATGGAAGGGTGGAGATATGAAATTTGACCAGAGGAAAGAAGGAAAATTGTTGATTTTTCAACTTCGACAGCTACATCTCCTCACTGTACACGGGTCTAATTGTGTGTGTCTGTGTGTTTGTGCTTTAACACTCTGTTTTCTGTATGCACACAAACAA
>NW_019446932.1:0-1213 GCF_002814215.2 Seriola lalandi dorsalis
ACAGCTGCACTTGGTACTACAAAAGCATCTTCTAACTTAAAAGTAAGGCTGAGGCTAACTTCAGCTCAATAACGTTTGTCAAATCTGTTGATTCTTCATCAGGAAGTTCTTCAGATGGTAAATCATCATCTGATGGCTCAGTAGTCCCTCTTTCAAATGATTCTGCAGCAGCAGGACTATCAATAGGTCCATCTATTCCAGGCTTTAAATCATTACTAGCTAGAAACCAACATTGGCCACATTACCGAATTTAATCTATATAATTTGGTTGTTTTTCACTGGTTAAATTAATACATCAATGTCCTGACTATTCTCGCAGAAAAAAACACACAGAGAAGGATATTATTGAAATTGTAAAGTCACTGTGTGTTTTGATGCTTCCTGAAGCAGAACTTGTCCATTACGCCACCCATCCACATCTGCCTGTTCTGCTTCCCAAAATCCACCCGCCACACAACAAAACCTGACCTTCAGACATAATGGAGTATATAACCTGTTGACTTGTGGGTAATGCGGTTTTTAATGGACTACCTCGAACTTTCAGAACCAGCAATGTAGTGAGAATGAGAGCGAGGGCAGGAAGCAAGGGAGAAACAAGTAAGAAAACGGGTATTGAGAGGAAGAAATACAAAAACACAGCTAGATAAGAATGTTTGGCTGTTATTGTTTTCCGTGTCTAACATCCTGAGACATGGCCTATGGTATTCAGGAGATTTATTGCGGAAGAGAGAGAGAGAGATCCATAAAGCCTCTACTCTCCCTCAACACCCAAGGGGAAGCCATCTTTAATTCATGAACACTATAAAAATAAAGGTTTCTCTGTGATGGCCCTGCAGCCTGTAACAAACTCTCACAGCTACATGGCACCAGGCAGATGTTGATGCTGTGGTTTTGGATAGATACCAGCATGCGAGACCCAGGTTATATTTTATGCAGAAATGAACAGAGTCTACCTTTGGCTGTGCTGTTAAATGGATTCCAATAAGCTCTATGGTGATTCTGTCTCTCCACGGACATGCGGAGAGACACATGACAGCCAAATTTCAAATGAACTCACTGCCAGTTAGGTACCACCGGTGACTGAAATACAAGAAGTAGGGCATTACTGCATTCTGTTATAGCTCATGAGCCTGTTAAAATGGTCTGCCTGGTGGTTACATGTTCCTTGTGTGGCTTTAAAATATTAATACACATCATTTTTGATAATTTAGGT
>NW_019446933.1:0-1722 GCF_002814215.2 Seriola lalandi dorsalis
TCAATATCTATCTGTAGAGTTTGGATTAAAGGAACTCAGAGTTGTGCCATTATTTTAAAATATTTAGGGCTCTGCAACATACAGTGTTTAATTGACTGACCTATAACTATGGTGTCAGCAATGCCTCACAGAATATGCTGTCTACTGCTTTGAAACGTGATTCAATACCCTGCCATGTTTTATCAAATAGGTGCAAGAGCTTAGAGCAGAGTCGAGTCATGTTAAAGGTACATTGAGGACTTTTTTGTTAATATTTTTACGAGTGGTCCCCATTTTGTTAGTATCATGCAAACATAGGAGTAAAATTAGGTCGTGGCCGGCCAGAGCTCCTCCTCCTCACGTCCAAATCACACCCTACGTTTCCTTCAAAATCATATCATTATATCACATATCCCACTTTATATCACCTATCCCAGACTACTACAATGTGAGACATTTGATGCGATTTCTACACCCAGACCGATGTTAACAACGAGCTTTATGGTATCAATTATAAGACGTCATCAAATGCACATGCCTTACGCCTTTATTTGACAGTACAGTGTTGAGAGAAAGGAAATGCAGGGACAGAGGGTTTGACAAATGAAACGTTGTTGCAAGATAACTGATGAATGTCAGTATGTGATTGTCACAAATGAGCAAAGTTTTTCAATGTATTTATAGTTTCATATTTATGCACCTTTCTCATACTCCTTTCATTTTCATATTTATAGTTATAATAATAGTATAAACGGACTGCTGTTCCCCTCCGTTGTGATATATAGATAGACAGATAGACAGATAGATAGATTATAGATAGATAGATAGATAGATAGATAGATAGATAGATAGATAGATAGATAGATACTTGTATTCGTGTTGTGGCTTTTGGATTCGTGTTGTGGCTTTCGCATTTTGTTGACCAGTCTGGACCACTGTACCCTTGTGGTATCTCGACATTTCAATTTGAGATACCAAAAGGGTTGCGAAATGTTTCTCATGTAATAATTTAAGAAAACTGGTTAACAAACTTGGTAGATTATTAGTCAATATTATTGTTACATCATTACATCATTGTTGTAAATGTGTTAGCCATAATCTGCAGTTAATTTAATATGATTCCATTTCTTAAATTACAGTTTATTATTACAGTTGCAACATTATCAGCTTCCACATAACATCTGACCACATGTAAAGTTTACACAGGACATTTGTGAAGGAGAGAAATACAGTCAGTAGTGACAGTATCCAATATTAAATTGTTTTGTAGGTTTTGACTGCTTTGAAAACTGCAAACAAACAGTGCTTGAAGTAAAGCATTAGAGTAGTCACATCACAGCAGGGCAGACAAAGAAAAATAAGAGTAGGGGAGCAGAAAAAGAAAGGAGAAGGATGAGGGACAAAAAAAACGATAGAGGTACATACAACGAAGAGACAGAAAGAAGAAAAGACATCAGTGTCGTGTGATGTTTTCAGGACAAACAAAAAAATGTTGAAATAGAGTATAAAATTGAATCGTCCATCAGCTCTCTGATAATCTGTTTGTGAGCCCTCATTGAACTCCACAGACAACAAATCATTGTTGTTAAACACAACACAACAAACTGCATCTTGAAATTAAACACATTTCTTTCCCTCTTTTTCATTCAAAACAAAGGCTGTATTTATTGCAGGTTTAGTGTATCACATTGCATTATACTGCAGTTCTCTGCATGGTCACTACTGGCTACTGTATTTACGCTC
>NW_019446934.1:0-1149 GCF_002814215.2 Seriola lalandi dorsalis
TAGGGGTGGGTGTGTGTGTGTGTGTGTGTGTGTGTGTGTGTGTGTGTCTGTGTGTGTGTGTGTGTGTGTGTGACTGCCCACATCAACAACGTCCAATTACTACTGAAAGTTAAACCGACTTTCAGAACCTCTCAGTGTTATTATACTGCTCTGCATAAAAACAGATATTGACCATCCACACATTTACCACCACCGAGCCTCTATTCAGCAACCAATCTCTCACTTTATGTCTGTGTCCCGCAGTATCACCTACACACAGTACATTAACTTAAGTTGCATTTATTGACATTTATCACCACGATCTCAACATAAAAATGGTAAATGTATTATCCTGTGGCCATGTTGGCTACATCATTGGCACTGATGACCAACTTTGAAGGTTTGATGACCTCATTATCAATAGCTTTGTATGCCAAAGGACCAACCCCATTAAGTCCACTACACCCCCGCCCCATCCAATCCACATGCCCCTCTAAGTTTGTGCATGGGAGTGGAAGTTCATAATAAAACTCTCTGACAGTCTACACCAGCAGTGATCCACCATACTGTATCTTCACTGACTCTGAATGGAAGTACATTCAGAGTACAACCATCAGACCACCTGGCCACTTCACTAAGTATCATTCATGGTGACGCAAGTACACCTCTTGTAGATTTTACATCAAAGTATTTTATTACGGCTGTGTAAACTGTAGTGAACTTCAAATAATAAAAGAGTCAATGCATTCAACAGCATGTGTTCATTGTTTCTGTAACATTTGCATTTATAGGTTAGCAGCTCATAATGTATGACAATCACTGAGCAAGTGTGGTTTATGCCTATATCCACGGTGATGCCCGCTTTCAGCTAATATGGCAAGAGATTACCTGTTCATTTATATGTTCCCACTGACTACAGATTGTCCTCCACAGCTGTGGGCCCGACTTCACGCAGAGCGGAGCACTAAGTGGGGGGGACTGATTTGAAAAGGGGCAGAGACGTCTTAGAAAAGACACACTTCCTGTGAAGCGGGGACTCGTTTGCCTTCGTTGCAATGGTAAGCCACATGTCATTATGAAGCTGTGGGAGTTAAATTAAGTGCAGGCAGCACTTGCAGCAGGTACGATGTTAAATGCGTATCAGCTGATAATCAAATAGCAGCAGGTACT
>NW_019446935.1:0-1634 GCF_002814215.2 Seriola lalandi dorsalis
AAAACTTTCATCTTTCACAGACTTTTAAAAGGGCTTATTAATTTATACCTCTGGCATCATCATGTTACATTTCCTCCCTTTTTTATCCCTTTCACAGCTTTAAGGTTGGGAAAATCATCTTAATCCCCCCTCTCTGACAGCATCATATGTATTCTGCATCAGCTTGTTCCAGCTCTTCATTGAAACTAAATTATGTTTCTACTTAGTGAAATATTCAAACCATGGGCTAGATATTTTTCTTTTTATTGCTGCACCGTTCCATCAAATGGAAATCATCTGTATGTCTTGTGAATCGTTTTATTCAAATTTCAGGGCGACATCTTTGACTTGTTTGTAGATTTTGGGATCTCCACCAGAATTTAAAATGACTTTCAGAGGGTCTGAACAAAGTTTGTATATGCAAGTAATATGAAAACTATTTTCATCATTTATACATCATCCAGTGAATAATAAACTATGATTAAATTTGTTATCCTGCTACACTGCAATGCACTAATCCAATAATCACCTATTCATTTCCCTGTGTACATAAAAAACAGCTATTATCATGTCAACCATAAACCTTTAAGATCATTAAATGATGTTTTATTCCTACCTTTTCTACAAAGAGCACTGTCTTTTACTGTATTATCTCTGATTGAAGATCACCTCTAGTGTCCTTTTAGGAGAATCATCTGTAAATAAAAACAGCTAAATGAGTTTTTTCAGTCGTGTCTGCAGAGTTCCTCACCAGCTGCAAACAGCCCCAACAACCTCCACCATGAGGGGGAGGGCAGCTTGTTTACTGCCTGAGAGGCAAAATCCAGGGCCAAAAAAGTCAAAGATTAAATGATCCGCTACTGGTTGCAAACCTTGAACACTGCGAGTGCATGGTAATAACTGAAGGCGACTCAGATGAACATTTTTTTAACTCAGAAGTTTCCCTATCTGGGTTTTGGCAGTTGGACGTTGGAGGACATGGTGTGGTCGACTTTTAGTGAAGGGATCAAACTGAAACCGTGAAAGTGAGGGGGATGTGCCCGACAGTGGACACGACATCCCTTGCAGCGTACTGTCTAATACCCTTTCACCTGGACTGAGATCTGGAGACCGTCGCAAATGATTCGTATCATTTTCATACTCAAACAATTCACCATCACTGTGTGAATTTCCCTTTCATTGCTCACCTTTCTGTATATCAACAAACTATTAGAAAATATTCTTATTACTATCATGAAGCTGATTTGAGCCACACTGTATCACCCAGCCCTGTGCTCTACAATCATCATCATACATAATACCCAAAATGGCTTGAGGAGATAGTCTCTCTTGCTACAGGGTTAAGAGAGAATAACGAGAATGAATGAGAAAGAGAGAGGAGGGGGAGAGATACTGAGCAGCACATTATTGAGAGTGCTCTTTAAGAGTCTTTGAGGTTAGAGATAATTAGACTGAAGTAGACTCTAAGAGCTCCTATTAATGATGTTCTCCAAAGAGATCCGCGGGTTAAATTTCACAGTCACTGCATTATTTTATACAATCTGATAAACAAATGTGGCAAGTAGAAGCAGAGGATGTGCGAGGAGTCTGACCCGCACAAAAAATATTCCTGTGAGTCAAATGGGAAGATGTGGACGTTATGTTGCCTCTCTATG
>NW_019446936.1:0-1643 GCF_002814215.2 Seriola lalandi dorsalis
TAAGGCATGAAAATGTCAAAAAACGTCATAGTATAGTAAGTCATAAAAACGTCAAAAAATATCATAGTATAGTAAGGCATAAAGACATCATAGCACAATAAGGCAAAAAAAAATATCATGGTATAGTAAGACTTAAAAAGGTTGGAGTGGGATTTGAACCAAGAACCCTGTGGGTGGGACACACTTATTTTAACCACTGCACCACCATAGAGAATAATGACAAAAATTGTATATAGTTAGCCATAAAAAAAACGTTTTAATATAGTAAGGTATAAAAATCCCAAAAAATATCATAGTATAGTAAGGCATAAACACATCATAGTATAATAAGGCAAAAAAATATCGTTGTATAGTAAGGCATGAAATTGCCACAAAACGTCTTAGTATCACAAGGCATGAAAACTAAAATTCATAGTATGGCATAAAATGTCTTACTATTGTAATGTACAGAAATGTCAAAAAACATCATAGCATAGTAAGGCATAAAAACGTTACAGTGTTGTAACGTCCCTCGTCAAACAGACGATGAGACGTTAGCCAGTTGTCGCTGCAACTTTATTGCGCACAATAACACAGGCTACTGTGGGCCGTAGCCAACGCCAACATAACACAAGAGCTGCCGTAACTTTTTCCAACTAGCCTCTCGTACATACGCTAACACACCGAGCGCCAAAAACAGGGACCAAAGAGAGGGACAACCCCCCCTCCCTCTCAGCCAATTACAGGTGTGCTATCTCCCGCCGATCACTGTTACAGGTAGCTCACATGACGGACAGGCTTCACAGTGTCTAAGCTGACACATGTTCACTGATAGTCTTGAAATAGCAGTACTGTGACTCAGACTTATGACTGAACTAAACTATCGTTTCTTACAGAAACGATCATTACAGTTAAACATTACCATGAACACAGTCCGTTACACTACCCCCGTCTCAAAGTCCCTCGCCCCCGAGCGGTGGCCTGAGATCCCTCCAAGGCCGTGCCCGAACTGGAGATGGGGGGGGAAAGGCCCGGGGCAGAGCTCAAGGAAGGCAGTGTCCAAAGTTTCTTGTGTCCCACACCCCAGAGCTGGTGGAGAGGCTGTACCCTGATAGGAGGCCAACCTATCTTTATGCAGGGCGACTCTCCTTCCCCTTGGCGGCAGCTGGACCCTATACACAACCTCACTAAGTCTCTCCAGGACCCGGCAAGGTCCCACCCATTCACTGCCCAGCTTTGGGCACCTGCCTTTCTTCCTCTGCGGGCTGTGCACCCAGACCAACTCCTCCTCCTCCTCCTCCTTGAAATGCCGTCCTCTGGCCCGCACGTCGTAGTTCCTCTTTTGTTTTGCCCCTGCACTCTGTAGCTGTTCTCTGGCGAATTCGTGAGCGGACTCCAAGCGGTCCTGGAGCTTCCGGGCATAGTCAGGCCCAGGAGGGTCCCCCTGGGCGTCAGGTGGTTTACCCACCATCATCTCAGCCGGAGTCCGGATCTCCCTGCTAAGCATGAGAAGGGCGGGGGAGCAGGAAGTGGAGTCCTGTGCAGCGGACCGGTACGCCATTAGCACAAGGGGCACATGGGTATCCTAGTTTGGTTGATGTTTAGCCGTCACAATGACCAGCTGTTGTGCCAGCGTGCGGTTAAATCTCTCGACCAGGCCATCG
>NW_019446937.1:0-1289 GCF_002814215.2 Seriola lalandi dorsalis
TCAGTCCATCATTTTTGTCCAGACTGAAATATGTCAACAACTATTGGATGGATTGCTATGAAAGTTTGTCCAGGCATCCGTGGTCCCCAGAGGATGGGACATGGTGGCTTTGGTGGCTCAGCTGTTCTTTGTGTTCTGTGCTAATTAGCAGATGGTAACTGAAAACATGCTAAACTAAGATGGGCATGGTAAACATTGCACCTGCTTTGCATCAGCGTGTTAGCATTTAGTTCAGAGCACTGCTAGCATGGCTCGAGTTGTATTGTTGAAGAGCAGGCATCCTCAGGTAGTGTAATACAAAAGTAAAAGTAACAAAGGAAGCGCTGTCTTTCAGCTTGATTACAATTTATCTGAGCAGAACGTGTGTTATCAGTTCTGGCAGTCAATGGAAATTGGAAATTTAGTCTGTACAGTTTGGAGTTTGAAGCTTTGAAAAGAGACCATATTGAGAAATGTTCATTACAGTGATGTTGTGAGGGAGCTGGCAAGCATCCCCCTCACTAAGGTGAAAAACAATACACATTGGCTAATACAGGAAGGTCATTTTTGTTATGTTGTGTTTTTATTTTGGGAACCCCTAATAACCACTCTCTCTTTGAGGTCTACTTCCGGGGGGCGTGTTTTCATGGAGTGCACACATGGGAATGCAGCCACCGGACTCAGCAGGTGTCAATTACCTTATCACGCTGTACCAAGTGGGCAGGAAAGAGAGAGGGGAGTGGGTAGAGGGGTTTTAATTAAATTCGTCTTTTGTTGGGTATTTCTTTAGGTTATTATGTATTTTATTTAATCGGTTTTAGGCCAAAAGTCAGTGTATGTAAATATCAGTATGGTTAAATTGTAAATAGGTATTGTAAATGTATGGTGGTAGTGTTTAGGGTCACTATGTTATGTTTTGGTAGAGACTAGGGGTAGTTATGCCAGGTGGGAAAGCAGGGTAGGGTGTCAGAGAAAGGGGGGGTCAGGTGTAATGTCACCTCTGTTGTGGCCATCCACTGCGACCTGCTACACCAGCCAGACTGCTTTTGTTGTCCAGCCATTCTGCTACATATATGTAAGAGCTGTTGGGCTTTTTTGTTTTGTGTAATTTGCCTATGGTCACCAGTAAACCAAACTCAGAGCTCTGAAATCAATCCTTGTGTGACTGATTCTGTTCTCCATCACGCTTGCACCTCAATCCTGCTGGCCTTCATCCTGGTTGTCAGGTTCACCACCATCCAAACCTTACAGATGCTTTTTGCACTGACTGACTGCAACAAGGTTTTTGGTGTTACCATCAGTTGATAATA
>NW_019446938.1:0-1602 GCF_002814215.2 Seriola lalandi dorsalis
AATGGTTTTACGTTCGGCGTTAACAGTCAGTGATGTGCGAACATGTCGGTCTGCAGCATCTGGAATCTGTAAAGGAACCTTGGACTGGGTTTTGGCGTTGTATGCTCCACAGATGTCACTCTGGATTCTGGATTAACCTTTAACCTCCAACAATCAGAATATACATTAAGTGTTACACGTGTCCGACTTCCTGTTTTTCCCTCAGCGAGAAAGCTTCTTTGTTTTGTCTGTTGAGTCAACAAAATGATGCTTCAGCTCTTTTCTGTTTACATCTCATCACCAAACCTGCCAAAATGAAGCTCAGACTAATGGTTTATTTTTTTAATTTGTAGTCTGTTTGTTTGTTAGTTTTGGAGTTGACGAGGTAAACGCGCCCTATGTTCATGTTCTTTCTTTGTTTTGCCTTAAGGTGCGGTCACATTAGCCATCCAGTCACCACAACTGCTCCACTGTCAGACCCAGTAAAGGATGTAGTGTCGGGGGATTCAGTCAGTGTCATATTGTACAAAAAAATCACTGAGTCCACCTTCAAAACTCAGTTGTATCAGTGTTTTGGCTGAATGTGCAAATTCAAAAAATGAAAGGTGAAATCTGAGCTGGATGCCAAAGTTCGCACCAAAACAGGAAATCCATTCTTGAAGTTGTTGCTTTGGCTTTTGTTGAGGTTGAACAAGAGACGTGGTATTGACAGCACAGAGGCGTGGTGTGACCGTACCTTTACCTGAAGCTGACAACAGTTTTCTGCTTCTAGACAGTTCCTTAGAATCTCAGAGTCCAGTTCACCAACCACATCTGTCGGTCAAAGGTCAAAGGGGAAGGAAATTCATTTAAATAGAAAACATTTCAGCCCCAGTTGGATCTTTGGTGTTTAAAATGGACACCACAGTCAGATATCTACAAGCCGGCTGATTGGCTGCTTCACCATCTCACTGCTGAATGTTCATTAAGCATCTCTGTTCAAGGCGGCAGGTTTACCATCAAAATTCATAGCAATATGTCCTTGACTTTCAGTGGTAGATAGCTAGCTAATTAAGCTAAAATTAGCGTGTTTAACTTAACTTTAACTTCCAAGAACAAAAATATTGACTTTATGGATAGATGTGATGTCATCCTGAGGCTAAAGCTAACCGGTCCCAGGTAAGAGAGCAGTGTTCTCACCAGGTGATCCATGTGGACATGTTACACTGTCGAGTGACTGAAGTCTGATAAATAAACATGTCAAATCAGAACTTACAGTTTGTGTTTTCACTTTTGAAAATAGAAACTGGTTGTAACACGATCTCTGGATATTTTGTCCTAAAATGTTCCAGTGGAATCAGTATTGATGAGTATTGATCAGCTCTACAGTGAGTCTGGAACCAAACCTTCTGACAGATGTGGTTTTGTTCTAAGCTCTGGTCCGACAGAAACTGTTTGGAGCAGAGCATCGTGGTCCAGGTCCAGGTCTCAGCTCAGTGGTCCACAGTGTGTCTGCTCATGATGATGATTGTCTTGGTTTTATTTGATCAGGTATTCATGTTGTTTTCACTTGGTCAACAAACAGAAAACTCGTAACTATAGCCTGTATCACCATGGAAACATGTCATGTTAAACTGACTCCCC
>NW_019446939.1:0-1333 GCF_002814215.2 Seriola lalandi dorsalis
GGGACGAGCCTGCAGTGCAGATATCTGATTATGTGACAATATATATCTGCTTTCTTGTCACGTTTTAAAGGAGTTTGTCTCTGCATTTTAAATCTGGTAAAAATGTTTTGGCTCCCTGGACAATGACTCCAAATGTTTGAGAATATATCCAGTTGAGTCTCTCTGGACTCTTTAACAAACCAAGAGACACCATCAAAAAGCTTAAGAGAATATATATCCAGCAATACAATTCTATTTTCACAGGTGGCAACTCACTGATAACTCTCAATGATAACATGGAGTCTTTGAAGTTAGACGCAGTGTACAAAATATGTGAACTCCCCCAGAGTTTTCTAATCCTGCCTTTATCACACCTCTATTTTTGAGGACATTATCAGGAGACCGTAGGTGGTTAGATTGGAAAAGGAAAAAAGTGTACGGAAACCTCTGGTGGAGTAGTATTTACTGTTACGTAATGTAATACCTCAGTTTTTTAAGCTGTGCAGTAACTTGGCCTACATATTTCCATTGTCTAAAATTCCTCACTGCCTCCATCTCTTCCTCTACTCCATCACTAGTGCACCACTGGAAATAAAGAGGTATAATTATGCTTCAAATCTGGCACTCAAATGCTATAACTCTATTCCAGTTACCTATTAATGTCAATTATTTGAGAACAAGGCTCCAGCCGGAGAAAAGTGGCAGATAGAAGAGACAGTTCCTGGACCACAAAAAGATACAAAACAGGCACAAAGCAGATTATTATATCTCCAACAGACTAAATATAGTGCCTGTGTAACATCCTGAAAACAAAGACGTAGCTGTAAACTTCCATCCTCCTTGCTATTCTCATCAGTTTTGAAACGTGAGAATGCTCATGACAAAAGTCTTTTTGGCAGAGAGCCTGAATTCTCTGTGACAAAGTGGCTGAGAAAGGAAAATGGGTGATTGTTTTGTTTGTTTCATTATTTTGTTAGCTAACTGCTAGTAGTGGAGCTAGATAAGTAGGGATGATACTTCATTCAGATGAAACTCAACAGCTGGTCAGCCAATGCAGAGACAATGTAGTTATAAGCCTGTAGAATATCTGCTCTTTGCTTGGTTGACAGTAGGAGTTAAACAGGTTTACAGGTATTTCAGGTTCATTTAACCTCCTAGGACCTGGCGTCCACATATGTGGACCTCACATTTTGGGTTCTCTAGACCACAATACCAACTTTTTCTCAACAAGGGCCTGGTGACCACATATGAGGATATTATACTGCCACTCAGTAATCGAACTTTAAAACTAATGTCCTCATATGTGGACATCATTTTTCTCAGGTCCCAATCAGCCTAAATAGCAAAGAATAGA
>NW_019446940.1:0-1719 GCF_002814215.2 Seriola lalandi dorsalis
TAGCTGTGGTTTTAATTGGACATTGTAGTGGGCAGCTAGTGTGACTATGAGCTCTCAAAAAGTGGAGGAGCGAAGGATGGATCACTGATTGGGCAATTGGATCTGTGCTCACTGGCCTCTGACTTTCAAGGCATGAGTCAGGACATGTCCCCTGGACACAGGATTAAATGTCATAAATTTAAAATGAATGGCACTTGAATCTGAGTGAGTAAATAATTATCGGCACAAACTCCACTTACTGGAAATTTCAGCCACATTTCATGGCCTTTGCCAGGAGATAGAAATTATTAACTCCATCCACTGATGAAAGCCAAAAAATGCACTCAGAAGTCAGAAAACTCCAGTAAGTGCACCTTGTGCTAGGAATTTTTCGTCAGACTGCCATTTCCAAAGTCAATAATGAACCTTCAAGCTCATGTTCATCAATCTATCAGCACTTTAAAATGGTACATGCACCAAGGATGGTAATGTCAGTCAGGCTGTGGTTCCACCACAATGGTCCGAACTAAAATATCTAAACACCCACTCAACGGATTGAGATGAAATTTAGTGCAGGCATTCATGGTCCCCAGAGGATGGATTCTATTGATTTTGGTGGTCCGCTGACTTTTCCTGTAGTGCCAGGGTCTAAGTTTTCACTTATGCTGTGAAATAGCAGCCTCTGTAGACTCTTAGTCTTGTTTTACTACGGTTAGTGTGTGAGTTAAACGCTGGTTTTCATTTGTTTGGTTTTATTAGATTGGATCTCCGAATGACTAATTGAAATTGAATTATTTAAATCTAATCTTTATTCATTTAATCCATGTTAATATGAGTATCTATTGCACACTTAGTCAACCTATCATGTTCACTTCTGCCTTCTGACAGCTCTCATAACCCTCTCTGGAAAAAATAAATAATTTTCTCTGTAGACAAAGTAATGCAGCAGGAGTAATTTATTTGTCATTATCCCATTCCTAACATACTGTAAACCCAGCCTGACTCACTCGCTCCACCCCTGCATTTTGTCTAGTTGCAGCTTGTAGGAGGAAAGATCACTCCTCTTGGACAGATAAATTCTCTCTAGCATCCTGTTTTTGTTTTCATTGGCCTCCCCGCTTTCTTGCAGACAGTCCGTTTCATTTCAGGGCAGTGTGTCGGGGTGTGTGTCTGTGTAAGCGTGTGTATGTGTGGGTGGCTGTGTGGGAGAAACACACTCAGATAGACAGAAAGAGACAGAAAAAATGAGACAGAGAGACGGAGCACAGAGGGCCAGTAAAGCAGCCCACTCTCTTCCTGCCATTGTTTCATCTCAGGGACCCACATGAGGCTCAGCTAGGCTACGCGTCCTGGA
This sequence comes from Seriola lalandi dorsalis, assembly GCF_002814215.2. Classification (NCBI taxonomy): domain Eukaryota; kingdom Metazoa; phylum Chordata; class Actinopteri; order Carangiformes; family Carangidae; genus Seriola; species Seriola lalandi. The sequence goes on from NW_019446940.1 coordinate 1,334, forward strand.
CATCAGCTCAACCTCCCCGCCCCCACTCTGTTGGCCCACGCCTCCTACCTACGGCTGCTCTGCGTTTCCATGGAGACGGGGAATATGCCTGCTGATGATTGCATTCCCTGCTGAAAGCCTTTCATGGAGACAATAATGCAGCACAACCTGAAATTCTGACCATTAAACGAGCATCATGAACACAATTCACGTGTGGAGTCACAAGAGAACTGTGCTAGCAATTGTGTCTTCATTTATTACCTCTTGTGGAATTACATATTGTTTCTGTCCAGTAGAAAGAAATGTATTTCCAAGAGCATTGTTTTAAAGTTTGTGAGATTTGTGCATTTTATGAGATAACTTTATGAGTTTTTAGACATGGTAGTGTTGTTCCAGCACTTTCCGCT
>NW_019446941.1:0-1263 GCF_002814215.2 Seriola lalandi dorsalis
AGCTGATCACAGCTGATCACAGCTGATCACAGATGATCACAGATGATTTGTTATTTAAAACAGATGAGCTTGTTCTGCTTTATCTGTGTGTTTGTTGGTGTCATGTTTCCAGAATGACTGATGTTAAAATCAGAAATCAGTGTGAACGGAGCTTCAGACAGATGATTATTTATTTCATAGTTTCTTAAAAAAAAAAAAAGATTTAATATTGAACAGTTTGAAGCTTCATGAGTCGTCAGTTAAAACTCATAAATGAATCCTGGACATGTTGTGTCGTGTTTCTGAAGCTGAGACTGGAGAGATCCACGTCAATAAGTCAGTTTCATGTTGTAATGTTAATACATTTTAATAAATGATGATAAAAGTGAGAGAAATTGTCATCAAACCTTTTTAATCAATTGTAAAACATTTTATTAACGTTGACTCAATTAGCTTTATATATAAAACTGTGGTCAGTCATTATCAGGTGTTAGCTTCACCTTAGGTCAACAGGGTTTTTACTGTGAAAATCACAGGCCAGGTTTCCATGTCCTTTTTTGGGCTAGCTTAGGTATACTAGAGGTTAGCCTAGCATTGCTAATAGTTATGTCAATTACATATTCACTAGGCTGCCGAGGCTGGTCGAATGCCTAGCATAGCTTTGCGTGGCTAATGGCGCAAAGCTCTCGTTCCCCGGCTCGTCATTGGCCAGATCATTGGTCTTAAATTTGTCCTTCACCCTGCACCATAACTTTCAGTTGGATTTCATGGTTTTCCTGAGGGTCAGTTGTCATGGAGACAGTTCTTATTATTTGACTAGCTCCATCTGCTGATGAAAGCCATGAGATGCAGCTGAAAGCTTTTAACAAGTTTTATATATGAATTCAATGAAAATGAATGTGATGAATTTATAATAAAAGTAAACAGTTGAAGTTGATACATGAACGTTTTAGTGACTATGTGACATTGAAGCACTGATTATATTCATCTGGTCTCTCCAGCCTCCTCAGTCATCATCAGTCATCTGTAGTTTTATTTTTATTGATTAATTTATGATTTTTTTTAATCTGTTTTCCTTCCTGAGACATTTGTGGATCATTAAAGAGGAATTTTCAGATCAATTTGTCTGATCGTGTTTTTTGAGAGGCTCACCCAGATCTGAGTCAGCTCTGTGTATTCCAGCTAGACAGAGGTGTTTGAACCAGCTCATTAAGAGACTCTTTGATCTCTGTGATGTTTACAAACATAGCCCCACACACACACACACACACACACACACACACA
>NW_019446942.1:0-1749 GCF_002814215.2 Seriola lalandi dorsalis
TATCCGTTCTTTATCTTGTTCTGTACTGTGTCATATTCTGCCATAATTCCACACATGATGGCGTACCTGTGCAGAGAAAATATATGTTGATGTCAGCTGTCTGCAGGTTATAGCATACCGTTTGGCACATTATTTGCAGTTTTCACAGACATTTTATCCCAGAAAAAAATGGGAGAAAATGTTAATAAATAACGTAAGCTATAAAAGAGAAAAAAAAAAACTGCTGTGGTAAAAATATGTATGTTATTGTGTTTTTTAATCCAATTTTCAGTTTTTAAACCACACTGGGATGAACACACAGGCATTTTTTTTGCTTTAAAGAGGTGAAACTGAAAGGAGCCTAGTTGTGATGCTCCAACACCACTCTGCTTCAAATTCACACAGTGTGAGACACAGATTTAATCATCATATTAATCAAAGGCTGCTTGTTGGACGGTTGAATACTGTCTCACTGTGACACTCTTTGCCCACACTTTTCCGACATCAGAATTGGTTGTGTGCTGGATCCGTGTGACGCTTTTCAGTTCTACACGCCCCATAAAAAATGAAAAACTGAATTCAATTTTCAAATTTTCAATATTGAATTTTTTATGTGGAAAATGTAACTGAGTAGCGTTACACAGACCGTGCTGCGTCTAACAATTTCTGAGACTAAGACTAAGAATCCGTTAAACATGCCGACTTCAAACCGCCACTCTCTTGTGTTTCTTCATTTTTCGTGTGTACAAACAAGGACAGCACTGTGAATGACTTTGAGCAATGACTGTGTGACAGTGTGTGCTATCATCCTTAACTTTGAACGACTGTTGCGTTGTGCCCCTTTCTAGCTTTTCGCCCGGTTTTCAAGTGTGGCTGTTTGGACCGGCTGTAAACACTTGTTCCTTGGGAAGTGGACCATCATGTGTTGGGGATCAAATATCTTGCACAAGGGCACCTCATCGCCATTCCTTAATCAAGCAACTTTTGTGACATTTGTGTCCTCATTTTGACACATTATAATACAGACAGTATAAATATCAGTGGAAGTTGCAAAAGAATTTAATTATTTTCATCACACCATTAAGTCACCAAAGAATCTTATTATGCTCTGTTGATAATGTACAATATTGGAAACCCAAACTCCAACTTGTAGAATGTCACATTTTTTGACAACATGGACTTAATATAAACTCTAGGATTTAAGACAGCAACAGACCCAGTCCTGACTGACTACAGTACAGAAGTCCATGAGTTAAGTTTTGCATAGGTGGGAGGATTGGAGAGTAATTTGGCACCACCTTTCAGTCACACCGCCTTTTCTCTGGGTCACTAACAATGAGTCGCTGAAAAACCTCAACATTCAATGTTCCCTAACAAGACTCCTCATTAGACAACATCAGCAGAGATAAGCTGCTTCACCTTACTCTCTCACTCACTAATTAATACACCGACTTGGACCAGCGGACAGGTGGAGGGGAAACAAGGAGCGAGTTCAGCTTCGGGATCTGTAAGTCAGCATGACGCTGAGGGTTTGGAGAGGAGAGGAGAGAGCTGATCAAAGTCTTTTCACCGCGAGGCTGCTTTAATCCTGCTGGTACTCTGTCAAACACCACCGAGTGACATAAACACCTTTTTATTTGAAGGATCAGCGTGTACAAAGGTCATCTGACAGTGTCGTCTGACATGGTGGTGCTGATGGTAGATGGAATCTGTGTGCACTGAGGTGTCTGGTATGTGTGAATGGATTTTTTTTTTTTTTTTTTTTTTAAA
>NW_019446943.1:0-1211 GCF_002814215.2 Seriola lalandi dorsalis
CAGCAGTGGCAATCACAGCTGCAGAGACCGAACACAGGTTAATCAGGTTAATCTTCTGTACATTTACTGAAACCTACAATTGATTAATACAATTACCTTGGCTGTATAATACCCAATCGATGCTTATGATGTGGCGGCCATGGGGGAACACAGACAGCATTTGTTGGTTCCACAAAGTGTAAAGGCACCAAACAGGGAACAGCAGCAAGAGGATCTGAATGGCTAGTGTGTTTATGTGCTGCTAATTGGGGAACTTGCTGCAGGTGTGGGACCGGAAGGAACTGGGATGCTGCAGTGGCTACACAACAACCCCAAGTGGCAGGACGGACATAACCTACCGGTTACAATCTGTATTATGCTCTAAGGTCTCTCTGATTTTACTATAGATCTGCCAAAGACCATTAGTGGAGTCAGCTCGGCAGCTGCACCGAGTGTTGGATAGCAATGTTAATGTCAAGTCTTTAAGGATATCAGCGTTCTCAAAAGCTTACCCCACTTATGTGTAGATGCAGAGATGAATGTGTACAAGGATTGTAGAGAGAGAAATTAGAGAAACATTTCTCATCACAAAGCTCTTCTGTAATCACCTTTTTTCTCCCATTAATTCAACTCTTCACATGTTGACAATATAGGACACTCCCTCTGCCCTTCTGACTCTTTGCTTTAATATGTTCTGGCAGAAGCAGGTCAATTCGGGATATTAACTCTAAAATCCCCAAATAGTTTTTGTTGTATAGTGATTCCAGGAGCTTGTCATTTCTTCCAAAAACTTGATCACTGCTACAACATGTTGTAGCTCTCTCTCCAATATTGCTTCATATCCAAAGTCAGCTTTTTTAGGGCCAAATAATTTGCCCTAGTGCCACTCAACCTCTTCAACAGTGATGGACATTTTTTCCAATCGCCAAAACAGACCACAAATGGTCCCTAAAAGTTTACAGGTGCAGCAGAATTTGTCATTTATCAGTTAACTAACTTGACCACCTAACCCATGGTCTCTTGTAGATGCAGGGTATGTCACTAGTCTGTGGTAAAAGAAAGAGGTCCTTCTTTCAATGAGAATGATTCCCTGCAGGATCCATCATAGTCTCACATCATCAGGACTAGCATTGCTAGTTCATTACATTCATTCTATGCCCAGGCTTTCAGTGCTAGCATCTGTAGGAGCAGGAGGCATTTCTGCTCTACCACATCGCACTTGTATGCTGTAG
>NW_019446944.1:0-1822 GCF_002814215.2 Seriola lalandi dorsalis
CGATATAAATGAGCCTCTTGGTTTCATCAGTTCTTGTGAATGGTACAGACCCATGTATTGTGAAATACAAATGAAACTGGGAAGATGATGTTGCAAAAAGGAAATCTTTTTAAAGAACTCTTTTTTGCTGTTTCAGCTCCCTGATTTCCCTTTTTGTGGCTTTTTATCTTCGAGCGAACATGTCTCCCCCCGTCCTCAGATGCTGATGGGAACACAAAGCCCAGAGCAGAGTACTTATTCCTGTCTTGCCTGGGGAAGCAGAGACTTGCTTGTAAGGCCTTTTTTTTTGTCGGTTGAATTTGCTGTTGAGGTTACAGGAAGGTGAAAATTTGTAACTACGGCTGAGTTCACGTGAGGCAAAAGCATGAATACTTTGAGGTTATTAGAAGTCAAGTGTGAAGAGACGTCTTCAAAACTCACAAAACTCATTTAGATTAAAAATTTCTGTCATAAAACTAAGAATAGCAGAGAATATTTGCAAATGGAGCCAGTGATATTTTTGGACATTTTTGCCTTTATTTTCTAACTTCTTCATCTGGATGTTTAAAAATACACCACACATATTTTGTTTTATTTTTAAATAAGGCTCAGTAATTTCCTAAAACAGCTGGGCACTGTCATTTTAGCAGATGTTACTCAGACAGGAGTAAGTAGAGCATTTGTTGTGGACTATTTTCAGTTGTGGATTAATACACATTTGGAGCTGTGGGAAGACTGACTCAAAATACAGTACAGTGCCCATATTCATCATAATGTAGGATCTAGCTTTGATGCTCGCTCTCGAGTGACTTACTTCAATGCCTCTCTTCAATTCCCCTGCAGCGCCAGCAGTGTGCAACACTAGCTAATGTTAGCATAGAAATGGAGTCAGCGACCATCACCACGAAGATACAGTAGTGAATCCCACCTGGCCAAACAGAAATGTGACCAAAACTATAGTCAACATGGGGTCAAACTATAGTCTTGCAAAGCCAGACCTATCTTAACACTTTGTTTTAGCACTATGCTAGTGCCGGACACTCAAATATAGTCTAAAATATCGTTTATAGTCAAACTATAATAGTCCAACCTTAGTTACCTCATCTATCAACATGATGCCGGTCAGTCACGTTCACTCTCATGTATGTCATGTTACTGTTTTGGATGCTGGCTGATGCCTATCTACGGAGCGCGAGCACATGCGCGAGCAACAGGATGCTGACTGCAGTTCAGTTAACGACCACCAGATCATTAATAACAAGGACTTTCTGAATGTTACATGAGTTTGGGTGAAGTCATGGAATACTTGTGGAGGTTAATTAAAGGCGTAATCTGCCTGGCCTCTGACATATAACATCCAGGTATCAGTCTCCACTAATGTGTTCCCCCTCTGGAGCTGAGCTGCTTTACAGTAAGGGCCAAGGATAAGTCAGGTGTCAGGAAATGTGCTCCAGAAACGACCGCAGGACGATGACGGCAAGTACCATGCCAACGGCCCCACCTCACCCGGTACATGGAGACTCTGATTCCTTTGGCACACACACTCACACACACACACACACACACACACACACACACACAGGAGAGAGCAGCTGTTGTACATGGTCATGGAATGTTCCGCTCCGATTACACACCATCATCCTGAATCCCCTGAATGCCTCTTTTCCAAACCTGAGATAAGACCCCCCCTATCTGTAGGGAGATGTCTCACATGTGAGGTGCTGCCGAGCACGTTCCACCTCACCTACTGTACCCTGAACACATCTGTGTACTGTATGGAGAGCCAAAGTCATGACACTAGATCCAGGTTTTCCTCCTGAAAAAAGCCTGTTCCTGGACTTTA
>NW_019446945.1:0-1346 GCF_002814215.2 Seriola lalandi dorsalis
TACATTTAACAAAAGCAAGCTGTCATGAGAAAAATAACATTCTGAACACAGCTTTCCCTTTCTTCAGCATGGTATCGGTGCAATAATACACTCAGAAATAATAATAAACTCTTTGACCTCATGATGGCATTTTGGGTACCTCACTGTGCATTAATGCTCATATTCAAACCCTTGCCTTCCCTTTATTTTGCCAGAAGGTCCACAAATTTGAACAGCTGTTCTTCAGGTCAAGGGAATGCTTCTGGATATGCATGAACACAAATGCAGTTCTGGTGGAAATGCTGAAATGGAAATCCTATTTGTAACATAACACATATTAAGATATGTGTTATGTTACAAATAGGAATGAAATCTATCAAAATTAAAACTAGTTAAAATATAAGACCACTTATAAAGTCTTGGCCTTTCTTTGGTCTTGCATTGTCTTCATTTCTTAGGAAATTACAAATCAAAGATTTTGTCTCCATTTCGTCTCCTTCTGTGACAGACACTGGGATTTGTGGGATTTTATAAGATCTGAAAATTGAAGTTCGCTCTTAAGAGCTTCTCTCTCCTTTATGGCACTGCCTGTGTGCACTGTTCTCCTGGTGCAATTTTACATTCAGTGAGACTGCCTTGCTGAATAACGTTTTAATTGAGAACCCGTGAAGTATTTGCACTGCAACTGTCATCTATTAACCTCAGTAATTAGAGTTTATGATGTTAATGTTCTCTTGCTGCTTCGCGACCACAGCACCCACCAGGCTGCTGAGTGACACTTGAGGGGGCAGGAGTGAGTGACAGCAGAGGAGAGGAGCAGACAGGCAGACCAGATGGCTGGAGCTGTAGCGCCTGCAGTGCTGTGGCTTAATACCACAAGAGAAGGTTCAAGGGAGAAGTGGTGACGATGATACACAGCAGAGCATCACTTTCACTCAGGCGTTCAGGTTATGCTCTAATCCAGGATATAGCATTATACGACATTAGACCCGAGGACACTCTCAATTCTAAATAGCTGCTCATCTGTCTTGTTTTGGATAACTGTTTAACTACAGCAATTTTTGGGTTAAAATGAACTCAGACTCAAAAAGGGCACACACATAGTAACAATAACAAAAAGTGGCCAATTTTGTAGCTACACTTCTGTTGAAATTTGGTTAATGCGCGCCCCTTGAGATTTGACTATATTTGAGGGATCGCTTCATCGACCACTTGAAACTACTATATTGCTATGTCTCCGCTGTTGTATTTGACTGTTCATCTGTAATAGCTCAGTCAACTGCCAAAGAGCCACAATTTTGAAAATGGTTTCACAAATCATCATAAACGCACATGTGTGCTTTTGGCGTGTAGATGTGGCTCGAAGG
>NW_019446946.1:0-1202 GCF_002814215.2 Seriola lalandi dorsalis
CATGTACTGACCAGTTACAATATACTGGGAGTCTCCAGAGAAGGCACAGTCCCACATCCAACCTCTCGACGTCTCTCCAGGATTGTTGCTCTTGATGCTGAGTTCAGTCATAAGTGAGAAGTTGGTCGTTCTCCAGATTTTACAGGTCTGATCTGCTGAGCAGGTGGCCAAAAGTCTGCAGATGACAACAGACACAAAAAAGTCATTATCTTCAACTTCAAAACTGTACGTTTTCCAAGCTACAGTAGCATTATTTGTTATTGGACAGATTAGGTTTTGTAGAGGAGAAGGTCACTCACGTTGAATCAGGGCTGAACTTGCAGCGGAGAGAGTAGCGGTTGTGGGCAGGGATCTTAGTTTTGGGAATGAGCTGAGTCACTTCATCTCCAATGCCTCCAGCGAGGTTCCACACATAACAGTTTCCCTGTCAAGGAGAACAAAGGAGGCTGTTTTAGTCGTAGAATTTAACTTAACACTCAACACAGTATCGGCGCTTTCCAGACTGTTTGGGTACCGACCGAGCTGTTGACTGCTGCCATGTAACTTGCATCTGGGTCAATGTGAACTGAGTTGATTGAGACCTCTGGCTCAGGAATCAGCTGTTCATTGTGGTCAGTCTTCAGATCCCAGATATGAATCACTCCACTCTGGTCTCCAACAATCAGCTCTGCCTGAAAAACAATACTGATCGTTTACTGACATTTGCAGGCAGTAAGCACACACTGTAATTGACCTACAGTAACATTAGATTAAACAGACATATCTTGCACCACCAAAATAACAAGCAACCAATATTAATAAACCACTTACCTGGTTAGGGTGCAGGCACACACAGTTGATTGGAGCATTGACTTGGAAAATCCTCTGACACTGCAGATTTCTTGACCTGTAAGAGGAGCAAGGATAAAAGTTTAGTTTGTTGATCACAAAGTAAATATAACACAGGTCGGTGAGCTTGCCCTGCAGTACCTCAGATCCCAGATGCGAGCCATGCAGTCCTCTCCTCCTGTGTACATCCAGCGTCCATCTTCATGAAAGCCCACAGACGTGATGTTCTTGCTAACTCCGTCATAGTTGATCACCGGGTTGGGGTTGTTGGAATTCAGGTCGTACATGCGGATGTGCTGATAACCTAGAAAGCAGAGTGCAAACTTAATGTGAAATATAGCAGAGATGAGTTTAATTTTGCAGTCCCAGCATGA
>NW_019446947.1:0-1716 GCF_002814215.2 Seriola lalandi dorsalis
ATCAAAATTTTACACTCCACAGGCCTTCAGCAGACAAACCCATCAGGACTAAGTGTGTCTGAAATGTGGCTGTGGTCAGGTTGAAACCCATGAGTGGTTGAGAGATATGTTTCAACACGCTGCAGCTGCTGTAACTGATATGTTTTGGTGGGAGCATTTATCAAAGTGCAAACATCTTCACACCTAGAGCAGAGCGTGGTTGTTAACTGTGGCAGCGTTAATAACACCTTGTTCTACCTGCTAAACTATGCGGCACAATTCACTATGTATCACCCCCTGACTCTGTCTTCATTATGAAGAAGCTTCATTGTTAATATTCTGGACGACTCTTCGTCTCAAGCACGTCACAGAAGGCTAGTTAGGGAAGAGCTGTGGCTCGGAGCACAGAGACGGGGGACTTGTTAACCGCCAGTCAATATGTATTAGTCCATTGTTCTGTCTTTATTACTGTGTTTGCCCTTTGCAGCTATTCCCCACAATATCCCTCTTGTTGTGTAAGCGGGAGCCCCATGTTGATAAGCGGAGAAGAGAAATGTTGCCGGGGTTAGTGGTTCAATTCCCTGTCTAGTACCATGATTGAGGAAGACATTAAAACTGCCAGAGTGGGTCTCATGAGAACCGTTCATTCTTTAAATGTATAGATTCATGCTGCCTTAAGGTGCTTCTGATGAAAGTATCAGCTGTTGTCATGTAATGTCAGTATTTGCAGCAAAATGTACTTAAATATCAGAAGTAAATGTGTCCAATAGTGCAGAATGGGGCCTTGATATTAAACATAAATATTATTATTAGTTATTACTACTGATGCATTATCTTGTAAGCTTTTTAATGCTGCTCATGTGTTGGAATAAGTTTTTTTTTCTCGGCCGGACTGCAACAGCTGGGCCATCCCTATAGTTGCAAATGTCTGCGACTGACTGACTGACTGACTGACTGACTGACTGACTGACTGACTGACTGTCTGAGAGATCATATTCCAACCGTTGGTCAGTCGAATGCCACGTGACTGAATTGAAATTTCCTCATTGGCCTTTGCTCTTGAATTGACGCAAGCAGTTTCTGTTAGGGGTGCGTTTACAGCCTGCAGTGTTGCCAACTTAGCACATTTGTTGCTAAACTCAGCAACAAATCTAGGGACTTTTTGGACAAACTTTGGCTACATAGAAGCGAGTTGCCAGTATTACGACTCTCTACTGTGTTCATTGAGCGGCACAGAGCATCAGTTTGTTACCCAGACAGACGTTGTGCACTGTTAGAGACAAAATAAGAAAGATATTTCGTTGGTTATAACTTTCTCACTGACTGATCATTTTATAAGTAAATATTACCGAAATCACTGCAGTCTTTGTCTTTAATTTATGTGTTTGGTGATTTTGTCAGACGACATCGCAGTTACAGAATCAGGATTTTGGAAATTACATGGAAGTTAACATGTAGTCTTAATTGGCGGCTTTTCAGTGACTATTTCATCATCTTTCTATTGTCCGACAACAGAAAGATAAACAGAAAAACATAAATAAGAACAACTTTATTGTGAATTTAGCTGTATTAAAATCCTGTATAAGTGAGCATGGAGAGTAGAAGAGAAGCTTGAAAGAAGGGTTGAAACTGGCTGACTGCAGAATGTAAATAGAGCATGATGATGTAAGTTATTTACAACGGTTCTATAAAGGTTTTCATCTACGTCCTCAATTTCACTCATTGACTCATTTTATC
>NW_019446948.1:0-1327 GCF_002814215.2 Seriola lalandi dorsalis
GACCGGCTGCCACCACCACCCAAAGGATACACCATATGGGACTTCACAGGGTTAGGGGATGGAATGGAAATGTTGGATGTCCCTTTTGTGCTGATCCTTTTCATTGTGTTTGCCTACATTTTCTTTTTCGGTTTGATTCTGCCGTTGTGGGAAACAGAATTCAAGGGATTTGACCCCTACTACTTCTGCTTCATCACGCTCACTACCATAGGTTTTGGTGACATTGTGCCAAATCACCCCAAGTACTTCATGCTTACTTCACTCTTCATCATTGTTGGCATGGCCATCATGTCCATGGCTTTTAAGCTGAGCCAAACACGAATTGTTAGCTGCTACCGCCAGTGCATCAAGTTCATCAGCAGGGGAAACGTGGAAACTTTCAAAAATGAAGAGAATGACTAAATGACCAGAGAATCTCTGCCTCATGTCCAAGAGTTGTGCAAGCTCACAGTCCTGGCTTTGAAACAGGCCCAGACCGGAGTCTGAAGGAACTTGTCCAGTGCACTCTTTGTGCTGGTTGTTCGGTTACAAGCATGAGCAAAATAAAAAATGTGCATGTGCCAAACGCTTTTGCCCAGTACAGTGCAATATTCAAAATGATTCCTGTCAAAAGGAACTTCAAATTCTGCATATCTAGGTACAGTATCTTGCCAAGGAATGACTATTAGTTGTGCTGCAGCAATTGTACTGCTTTAAAGTACTACAGTGGACGGACACAGTAGTTTAGTGTTTACTCTGGATTTCTTACCACCTGCTAGAAAAATTCAATAAAATGCCTTTTAAGTTCAGCTTTGTTGGTTTTTTTAAATTCACATTATAACATAGTGTCAAACTAACATCATTACATTTTCTAGACTGTAATATTAACCCTCAAGTTATGGTGAGGGTTAGGCATTCAGTTCAGATGGTTATGGTTAGAGAAAGGGGCTCAGGGCTGCATTATCTCAATGGCAAGTCCCCACAAATATCATAAGACAAGGGTGTGTGGGACATCAAAGGCATGCAGTAAAGAGTCCAGTCGGCTGGGAGTCGAACTTGGTACTCACTGCTCAGGACCTTTGCACCTCCATGGTATGTAGGTGCAACGGTGCTTATTAATTGAAGGTGCTGGAATGCCATTCCCTTTAACACCCACTGATATGCCTAACCTTTGGGACCTGCCACCATGAATTCCTGTATGCTGTCACCCCCCAACTCATCCATCAGTTCCCACAAGTATATTTCCCAATTTGAGTCAAGACCCCCATCTGTGGTGACATCGACCAGGCTGAATAGAAAAGTGTTCCAAATAACTGTATGCCTGTAGACTCTGTAGCTGCTATGAAGA
>NW_019446949.1:0-1294 GCF_002814215.2 Seriola lalandi dorsalis
GACAATAAGGAGAGGAACTCAACTGAGCTGAGAGCTGAAACAATAGTGCATCACCAAAAAACAAAGAAAAAAAAAGAAAAAGCTGACCACAACTTGTGACAATTTGCTGCTTTTCTGTTTCACAACTAAAGATGTTCATATGTTTGGACTGTGAAGCCGACACATTGGGCTTTAAAAGACTGGAATGGACATTTTTCATTATTCTCTAACATTTTATAAACTAAATAATTCTTCTGAGAACTAAAGATAGCTAAATTGACAATGAGAATAATTGCGGCCTTTAAGTGACAACTATGCTTACACCAGTATGAAAGATATTTGAAGACCTTCCTCTCAGCAGACACCACCTCTTTCGAGGACGGACTGCAGATGAGACCGTCGCTGCCACAAATGAATAAAAAGCCAATTGTCATTTCTCTGTAAAAGCGGTGAGGTCTTTCTCCGAAAACGGCATCAAAGCGCCGTGACAGCTGCTGTAAATCAGAGAAACCTCCCTGTTTTGACAACAGCCATATATACATGACGCTGCAGGTTCAAATCAAGAAGGAATGCACGCACCCACAGCAAAGGCCTGTGGGAAGTGGCCGGACACACCCCGAGTTTATACCCACCCTGAATGGTTTGTCAGCGTTGCGACAGTTGTGATTATGAACAAAGTGTTGCTGTAACAGTGTGAATGTGGGGGCTGGGCGGAGCTGCGACGCAGGGAACATGCGTGTGCAGAGAATCACCCGCGGCTGAACTGAGGAGGTTCATCACGCTTCTGTTCCCATGTCGAAGGTTTCATGCTGATGGGTGTGTCTGCACAGAGCCACCAGATATTTTACTTTCTTTCTGTTCTCCGTCTTCTACAAGATCACACTTCACACCGTGAATCACAACGCAGGCTTTGGTTTTTACCAGAAATGTTGAGCTGAAGACACAGGAGATCAGAGAGATGAGGGCAGCTCAAGCTTGTACAGGAAACCCAGGGAGCACGGTGGTGTTGATTTGCAGGTCTAAAGACATCCAGACCATCCAGTTATCATCAAATCTATCAACATATTTAATACTAGAGCCAAACGCTGCTTCAGTTAAACATTTTCAGGCCAAAAACACCCAGAATTCTCAGCTGAATGTGACCTACATATAACATCTAGGTCACGTTTAACCATTTGGTAGCATCCAAATTATGTATGTAGCACCAAATATTGAAAACTTCAAGTCAAGTGTTTAAGATCTTAATCTAAATGTAACCAATTTCTGTTGTTTTATTCAACCCCCGATATTTGAGAAATCTCACCTCTTTTGTCAC
>NW_019446950.1:0-1521 GCF_002814215.2 Seriola lalandi dorsalis
GGGAGGGCGTCCAATAAATTGAATGCCACAGTTTGAAAAGCACAGTAATCTCAGGTTTTATATTTTTAGAATACATATTTTTGTTCAGCAGACCTGAGATCCCTATTGGCTCAGTAATATACTCGTGTGTTTGACAATGCAAGTCTCTGAAGTTTACCTCCGGTATTTTAAAACAGATGTGGAATTTGTGGAAAGAGGATAAAATTGGATCTCTTGTTATATACTGTATGTGAGGGCTGACATGTAGGGTGAGAACGCTGCCCTCTGCCTTTATAAGGACAGATGTGGGGAGTCAGGGCCTCTTTGTCTGAATCCTGGTAGATGTGTGGTAGGACTGCTTGGTGTGTGCAGGTAAAGGAGAGCTGGGGAGAAACGATGATTTTATGGGTTGATCGGAAATCTAATGAGGTTTCTTGTATGTTCATATGTAGAGAGGTTGTGTCCTGATTGGTCCAATCCTGGCCCCTCCAGTCTGCATGTTGAAGTGCCCCTGGGCAAAATACTGAACCCCAATTTGCCTCTGATGGCTGTTCCATCAGTGTATATGTAAGAGTGTGTGCATGTATGGTAGAAGCGTTATATGAATGTGTGTGAATGGGTGAATGTGGCTTGTAGTGTAAAAGTGCTTTAAGAGGTCGACAAGACTAGAAGAGTGCTTTACAAGAAAAGAAAAGTGGGGACCAATTTACAATAAGACTAACCCGTTCTCAGCATAACGAGCTGTGGGGAGTATGCATGGGGTCCACCTTGCATGCAGTGTGGTAAACTTAGCGGTATTGGTAGTTTGTAGTTTTACATATCCTCTCAGGCCTCTCTCTGGAGCTCTAGCATCAACAGGTCAGTGAGCCAATCAGAAGAGAGGCTCTGAGCCCCTCCCTGATTGACTGTATTCTGAGTGATTAAATTCCAGGGTTGTAACATCAGTGCCAAAAGCCCTGACGGCTTGTTTTAAGGCTCAGTTTCTGAACACAGGCTGTGTGCATTTCTCTGTGGACTGAGCGCTTTGATACTTTACAGTGTTAAAATAAAACTTAGACCTGCTTTATAATCAAAAAAGACATGGAAATCTACCTTTTTATACTATATGGGACCTTTTTAAAGACCCCATATACTGCTTCATGTTTGGAGCGCGAAAAATCTGGATGGCATCCTAGCACTCATTTAAAATAAAACAACAGCCACTATAATAGCTAATCATCTGTCGAAGAGGCAGTTTATATAAAGAAAACAAAATAGGACCCTGAGCAGAATCCTGGATTCCTGGTAACATCAGCCACATCAATCAGCATTTGGCAATCAGTGTGTATTTTGATGCAGAATCAAATAAACAATACAATATTTGATCAAAACAACACATTTGAGAGCTAGAGCAGCCCTAGCTCTTTAGAAAACAGGAGATAATGTAACTTGTTTATCCTGTGACTGCATAACTTTTAATTTGTCTTGGAAGGCAGGCATTTGTATTTCCTTTTCTGGTATACAGCCACTCGCATAGCTGTGGCTACCTCTGAGAAATGTGAC
>NW_019446951.1:0-1218 GCF_002814215.2 Seriola lalandi dorsalis
ATAGGCATGAAAGTCTCAGTAAATCTGGTTCTATGTAAATGCTTTGTCTTTGTCAAGTACAGGCTCTAAGGCTGATGAGTCCTGATCTCATTTATCCTCTTTTAAATATCCTTCTTTTTCTTGTTTCCCTGCAGGGGAAGATGGGAGAGGAAGGGGAAACTGGGCCTAAAGGTTTTCCTGTGAGTTCACTCATACATTAAAATTGTATACTACTGACGAGACCTAGACGCACTTATGGACCCCAAAAGAACCAAGCATTATATTCTGCATACAGTATACTTTATATACAGACTGTACGATTGTTAGCGCATATTGGCATCTGCTAAGGCCTCACATGTATCTGTCATCAGTCCTGCATATCTCTATTATTTTAGAGGTGCTTTTGTAAACAATCCATACTCTATTATTAGCTGTGTCCTGCTCATGGTGAAAAATGTAAAACTTCAACACTCATGTATGCAGTGTTGTGTGAATGTGAGATTCTGAACTCACTGACTTCTGTCTCCAGGGTATTCAAGGGCCCTCAGGACCTCCAGGGGACAAGGGAATACCGGGCGAGCCGGTATGATCCTCCATCCATCTCCATCCTTTCTTATCTTTTTCTCCTGTTCTTTCATCTTCTCAGCATCTTTACAATTCCCCTTATCTATCTTAATATCCTCAGTTGCCTCACTCTCTTTCCCCCTCCCTCTCTCATTCTGTTCTCACTTGAGGTTAAATATTTAGCCGTATTCTCCCACTCACTTACCTTCCATCATCAAACTTTTCCTTTCCCTTCTTCATAGCCATACTCACTAGTTTTATTAGAATCTCTTTGGCAACAAACAACATCCTGATTCTCTCTGCCGAGCCCTCCAAAATATCATAGCCAGGAAGTAGTTTATGAGACATATTTTAGTGCTTATTAAAAATATATTCGTCTGTATTAAATGTTTCCTCCGATGAAGCCAGACAATTGTCTCATCCTTCGCACATCTGTTCTGAAGTGGCAGGAGAATGCACTGCAAGCATGCAGGGGGATTGATTTTTGAAGAAGAAGCACCTTATTTACAGAAGCGCAAAATTGCCGAACTTGCAGGGAAAATAAATGTTATTATTGCCATAATGGATCAAACCTTTACTGTAAAAGATTTGCTGTCCTTCTTGTGGTTGCAAGCAATGAGAGAGGCAGATCCGGAATAGAGGGACAGAAAATGTGTCTTTCATTCATGGAGAATT
>NW_019446952.1:0-1695 GCF_002814215.2 Seriola lalandi dorsalis
GCGTGTTAGCAACTTGAATGCTTAATTAGCTGAAGTGGTGTTTAAGTTTGCATGCATGCAGTGGTGAAGGGCTGATGGGAAAGTAGGCGCTTGTTCCCCTGGGATGTCCTGGTGGTTGCTTTAAGCTACCGTAAAGAACATACTGTACCATGTACTTACACTGCTGTCAGTTTGAATTTAACTGATGAGTTGTATTGCTTGTCATCCCCCCATTGCCCCTTTTGTACTCCCTTGTATATGGTCTACCAAGGCAGCAGTGCCTTTAAATGCTTTTTCCCCTTGTGTATACTGGTTATGATAAAAGTGTGTAACATACTGTATTTTTCCTTTGGTTCACTGGTGAAGCATAAAGAGTAGTTTGTCAAATGATTAACTCTTGCAGCTACTGGATGAAATTCACATTTCAGTATGTTATCAAAGTCCAAATTGATACGCCAGCCGCACTGTTCCTACGTTAATGCTCTCCATGAATATGTGTCTGTGTGTTTCACTTATTTCCCATATTCATTACAGATTGGACCAGCTGTGGTGCAAACACACATCTGAATACACATCATTGGATATAAAAAACCATGGGAGAATGAGAAACGGAGAAACGACAATAAACTGAAAAATGAACACTAAGATAGTAATTGCACTGCATGATTATAAAATAAGATAAAGGCTTTCATTCTCTGAAAAGGTTACTTTTTAAAAAGGGTGATAACAATGCTTCGGCAATTTGCAAGTGAACATAAGGTTACTCTTTTCCCTTATTTAAAAGGATGTCAGGATTTCTGAAACAAATCTCTAAACACTTTTGCCTCTGAATATTTGAAAAAAAACAGGTTTTTTATCAACGGGAACAAGATTATGGTGAACAGCACATTTATGCAGACATGTAAAAGATGATTTTAAGATGGCTTCAAGGTACATGGTTGAATTTGCTTCATGCCAAATGTTTTTTTTTTAAATTTATTTGGCTCTGATACAAATTTTGAAAATATAGTGTCAGTTTCATTTAAGCTAATTAAATTTCTTTATAATGTAAAAATGGGCAGATAGATAGATAGATAGATAGATAGATAGATAGATAGATAGATAAACAGTCCTCATGATATGTAACACAGTGATTAGTTTATATGGATCTGAATTACTTGGCCCCAGGAATCAACATTTGTGGCCACTGTAGACCTGCAGGCACTTGTCCTGGGGTCTCTGGAAAACATGTGGCCTTTAGCACTAGCATTCAGGAACCATCAGGAAGCCCATTCGTCTTCATTATATTCAATGCTCATCCCTTTTCCTCCTCCATCCTCCTCCTCCTCCTCTTCCTCTTCCCCCCGCTCATGCTCGTCTTTCCACAACCCCATCCCCGATCTCTTCTTGCCATCTCTTGCCCCTGATGATGATGATAATGATGATGATGTGACATTTGTAATGAAATTTGTGTGGTTATCTTACGTGTGGAACGGCCGTGCATTTGTTCATACTATTCTTCTTAGGGCAGCTTCAACTGTGAAGTTTTGTCATTAATACCGTGACCTTCTTAGAGAAAATACAGCTGTGTCATTAATCTACCACTCATGATCGTGTGTGTCCATGCCTGTATGTGTGAGAAGTACCAGCTGTATATTCTTTTCGGCCCTTTCAGAGGCGCGCGGGCATTCATTAATAACAAGAGCTCTAAAGCACCATTTGTATGAGCTGAATCAA
>NW_019446953.1:0-1516 GCF_002814215.2 Seriola lalandi dorsalis
GATTTTCCAGCTCAGCAGTGATTTAAAGACCAAACAAAGCTTCAGTCACAAAGAGACTCTTTGTTAAGGACATAAAAAGATGCAAAAGAGCATAATAACAAAACTTTCATCAAACTCTATCAACTGTTTGCCTCAAACAAACTCTCGTCATCAGTTTCTTCAGTTTATGATGACTTAGAAAATACATTTGTTTTTTTAAAAACATGAACACAAGCAAACACAAGCTGACAGACAATATTGTCCCTGAATGGAAACTTGCCAGTGGGCAGCAGTGACTGTCAAAAAGGAGATCAAAATATCCTAAACTGATCATTTAGCGGATTAAGCTTGAGCAGCGATTCTGCTGAATCCAGAACAAGATGTTAATACAAAACAAACCTCTCGACGACGCACATGAGAATCTAAGCAACAGAGCTGGAGTAAATTTGCCCTTTTGTCAGAAATGACAGGTGATCAGGGAAAATATTTTGTGACTCAACATAACTATAATTACAGATAAAGGAAGACGCCAGGCCATGGATTTGAAATATAGTGGTAAAACTTTGAAGTAAACAAGATGCACTTAAACATAACGCCTGTTAAAACACAAACTCTCCACATGTGCCGCACGACAAGACTTGATCTACAGGCAGTAAAGTGTGAGGCTCTTCGGTGAAGTGTAGTGAAATGGCACATATGCATACTGTAATTGACTGCGCTCAGTCATCACTGAAGATTTTCAGTCCACTATCAGATATCGCTCAGCTTGCCACTCAAACGGACATAAAGTATGCGCATGCATCTGTGGGATCATAAAACCAGAGAGTTAGATCCAATCTGACTCTCACACAAACTTTCATTTCATTTGCAAACCAAATATTAGATTCTTCTCTGAGATTTGATGCTTCTCATTTACAAAAGCAACAGTCCCCCCTCAATACAGTCTCTACACGCTGCAGCGGCAATCTTGAGCAAGAGAATCAGCTCCATTATTTAGTAAGATTAGATAGCTAGTCCTGGCTAACACTGTGCACACTATGAGTCTGAGCTGACTTCATTCCCATCTCTCTTGTTCCCTTCAACAGTTTTTAAAGAATATTATTAAAGAATATTAACAGTTTATACAGTCCCTCCGGGTGTATGATGACAGAAAATCAATTTAAGATTTAACAATATTCAGCACTTTTTGTCCATCCCTCATTTACTTGATCACTGTGTACCTTGAGGTAGTAAAGATTTTTTTGTATTTATGGTTCAGTAGTAATGAAAGAGGAGGAGTGCAGATCACAGAAAGTGCCTTTGTGTCCCGCAGCCAGCTGCTTAGAGGGAACGGCCAAATCCCGAGAGTTATCTGGCAGAACAATTGTCACCACAAACTGTTTGTCTTTTTGTCTAACTCCTTTACAAAATGCTCTGTTTTCCTAGACAGGGGGAAAATGATGGAGAATCCTCTGCCTGCAAACTGGCCAAAAACTTCTTGTATATGCATACAAGTTTGTGTGTGTGTGTGTGTGTGTGTGTGTGTGTGTGTGTGTGT
>NW_019446954.1:0-1209 GCF_002814215.2 Seriola lalandi dorsalis
TAAATACATGGGTTGCAATTATAATCATCATTACTATTATTGTTGTTGTTGTTGTTGTTGTTATATAAGAACCAACAGCTGATATATAGTCAATGAATTGTTATTGTTGTAATATTTTTTTCCTGTGGGGGGCAGTAATTTGCCTTGTAGCATCTAAACGGCCAAAAACCAAAGAAGAAAACGAAAACGAGGAGGACAGAAATCAATGCAGTATGCAATCTCCAAACACTGCTGAGAGAATGGGTCGTAGTGAGGAGCTCAGTGACTTTCAGCGGGGCACTGTTGTCGGATGCCACCTGTGTAAAAAGTCGGTGCGTGAGATATCCGCGCTGTTGAACCTGCCTCGCTCCACTGTGAGCTCCGTGATTCTGAAGTGGAAACGCGGAGGGATAACGACGGCTCTGCCCCGGAGCGGCCGACCGCACAAGCTCAAAGAGGAGGACCGCCAAATGCTGGAGAGAGTCGCGCTGGAGAAGTGTTTGCCCTCGGTGGAAGCTCTCACCACCGAGTTTCAAACTGCCTCTGGGGCCAGTGTGAGCTCCAGGACTGTCCGCCGGGAGCTCCATGAGATGGGTTTCCGCGGCCGAGTGTCCACATACAACAAGCCTAAAGGTACGTTCAGGAGGTGTGGGAAGGAGAGGTTCAGCAGTCACGTACGTGTGTGAGGGTGTCCGCATACTTTTGGCCATATACCAATGTTACACATATGTGAATGCTGAAAGCTGACACTCCCTCCCTCCATTTCCTCGTGTGAAACTTTCTTCTGCATTTTGGGACCTGGCTGCAAAGATTTACTCCCTTTCAGCCTCAAGAGCCTTGGTGAGGTTTAGAGCTGATCCAGTTCTTCTCAGCTGAAACTCAAAAGTCAAACCGAACTTCTTCAAGTCACAATATGCATTAAGGGAGACTATCAAAGTAGATGTTCGTTTCATGGTCAATTTGTTTTAATGTTTACTGGCTGGGCTGCAAGGACAGATTCCTGAGGGTTTGCAGGTAAAGAATGTGTTGTTGGGCCCTAACTGACCCCCACAGACACCCACAAACCAACTAGTAGCCTTCTGAAGAGCTGAAATGTCCAGTTGATTAATTAGTTATTAATTAATAGGTAATTTAGACTGCTGGTCTGACAAAACAAGTAATTTTAATATGTTAATATGTTGTTTTTCACTATTTTCCCATATTTTATTTACTGAACAATCACTGAAGATG
>NW_019446955.1:0-1342 GCF_002814215.2 Seriola lalandi dorsalis
CTTTTTCCTAAGGCCCCTTCTTTATTGTACTTTCTGAGCAGTCTTTCTTTACCTGAGGTTTCACCTCTATCTTTCTTTCTTTGATCAAACCATCTATCGATTCCTTATTTATCTGTCTGTTTGATTGCCTTAGATCTCCCTAATGATCTCTTTATGTCCTCCCACATCCTGTACAGACCATCTTCATTAAAAAGTATCCTTCCTTTGCAAATTTAGGTTTCTGCTTCAAATTAATCTTTAGTCTCGAACTCTACCACAAAGCTCTCTGAATGAGATGCAAGTTTAGAGGAGTCCATTGAGACAGCCCTGGTCATAAAACTAGAGTATTTCTTATGACATTCCTTTGATTTTTCATTACACTCATCTTTTTCATTGTGTTGTTAAAGGTGCACACAGTTTTACTGTTGCATAAATACACACAGCTGTCTGTCAAGTTTTATGAGGCCAAATATAAAAAGACCCTGAAGGTGTCTACAGTGTTTTCACTGTGTATGTTTTTTGTGCCTAATACTCTTAAATTGTTGTGAAATAGAAAACAGAAAAGCAACAGCAGAGTAAAGTATATGTGTGTTTTTATGTTATGTTTATTCCTGTTTGCTTACAACAAGATTGCAGCCTGATCCAACACTGAAAACATTGTAAAACTGCCTCATTGTCTTGCATAATCCAGCTCATACTCAAAGCAAGTCATACTAGATTTTAAATCAAAATGCACACACAATATCACACTCATTTGGAACGGTTTTTGAAGTGCAATATTTAGCCCAAAATAGCTTGTCCAAACGGTTTGCTTAATTTTTCTGTACCATGAAACAAAATCTCTTGAGGAAACAGGGAAACGTGGAAATCAGTGTGGCTGCTGACTGCAAGAAAATACCAAAAAAAACAAAACATGTTGAATGTTCACCCAGTGGAAAATTTTCCCTAATTGCTTTGCTGTGTAGGAAATGAATGGATTAGACTTGAATGCAGGCTAACTGTGGATTTAGTCCTGTCCTGTGCCGTGGTGTCTCTTCAGTGCTCGTTGGTGTGAATGCATACCTACCCAAACCTGTGTGTGTGTGTGTGTGTGTGTGTGTGTGTGTGTTTGTGTGTGTGTGTGTGCGCGTGCGTGCGGGTGCACATTGGTCTACATGTACAGTAGGCAAGGCAGTGCTGTGAGCTCATTACAGCAGCTGATGAATAGATTTCCGCTTGGGTGGAAGAGAAGGCAGTGGTGATTTCCGCCTGAGGACGTTCCTTCTCAAAGAGCAGGTGGGACTTCAGGAAGCAGCCTCTCAGAGCTCTGAACTCTTCCCCAGGTAGCTGATGATGGCCTCCGACTAGGCAAACACTGTTCATC
>NW_019446956.1:0-1372 GCF_002814215.2 Seriola lalandi dorsalis
CAGCATCTTTCAGCTCTCTGTTTTGGTTTTCCAACTTTCAGCTTTACTGTCCTGGTTCACTCTCATCGCTCTCATCTGCATTGTTTTTGCAATTGCAGCGCTGTTTAAGGCTCGTAATAGTGACTTTGGCACACGCAGACAAACTTGGCAACGAGCCGGTGGAGCTTTAGAGCCTGGTTCTTCCCTCAGGAGGTGGTAGAGACCAAAAACAAGCGGTAACAGCGGAGTGAACGTTGGGCTAACGTTCATCAGGTGGCCAGAAAGACAACAACTTATACTATTGCTTCATGTCTGCTGGACGTGTAAGTAGAGGACTTTACGCCAAATTAAGTTTGAAATATGTCAGTGTTGTGTTCACAGCAGTTATTTCAGATTTAATATCAATGCATATGTCACAATTCACTTCACTGGACTGTTATTGCAGCTCTGTTTTCTGTTATGACGCAGAATAAAGGAGCAACTGTTGGCAAGAGAAGATAAAAATGATGCACTCTTCGCTAGAGATAACATTCAATCACAAATAAGTGTTGGGTGACAATTTATAATGCAGCAAATTTACAGTGTAATTTATTCTACAGTATGAAACGGGCAGTATTAAAAATACTCACTGGTTCCTGCTGGTACTTAAATGTAGGAAGAAAACAAGGCCATGCAGAACAATGGAGAAACAACACTTTACAGGACGGGAGGAATAAGTATACAACACTGGGCAGCTAGGAGTGCAGCGCAGTACTGAGAAACAAAAAAAATGATATTGGTTCTATTAAGGCTGAGTAATAAGCTCCGATACAGAGACATGATTGTTGTCCTTTACCTTTGGCCAAATGCACATGTGTAATCTCTGGTCCTCACAAAGACCATCTTTCTGATGTAGGAGTCCTATGCAGTCTCTTTTATATAATACCTCTCACAAGGGGAGTAAATCAAATATAAATAGGTGGCGAGAGAAAGACTTACCCTTTAGCAAAAATGAAATTTACAGTACCCTCTCACTTTTCTGACCCTCCATCTCTTAACAATTTTCAATCAGCCCCTTAGCAGTTGTTGTGTTTGAACAGTGTCACACACACACACACAGACACAGACACACACACACACACACACACACACACACACACACACACACACACACACATATTGTAGGAGCAGTTTCATTTTGTTTTTTTATTTCCTTTTTTTTTTTCTTGATTTTTCTGGCTCCTCAAACTCACACTTTTATTTCACTCCCACATCCCCTTCCTCTGTTTGTTTCTACTCTCTCTCTCTCCTCTCCTGGCACTCGACAGCCTGCCTCTATTCTCTCTCTTCCCCTTGCCTTGTCAGGTGATTGAAAGGCATGATGCGAACGAGGGAACAGGGAGGGGTGGGTTGG
>NW_019446957.1:0-1344 GCF_002814215.2 Seriola lalandi dorsalis
CAGCATCTTTCAGCTCTCTGTTTTGGTTTTCCAACTTTCAGCTTTACTGTCCTGGTTCACTCTCATCGCTCTCATCTGCATTGTTTTTGCAATTGCAGCGCTGTTTAAGGCTCGTAATAGTGACTTTGGCACACGCAGACAAACTTGGCAACGAGCCGGTGGAGCTTTAGAGCCTGGTTCTTCCCTCAGGAGGTGGTAGAGACCAAAAACAAGCGGTAACAGCGGAGTGAACGTTGGGCTAACGTTCATCAGGTGGCCAGAAAGACAACAACTTATACTATTGCTTCATGTCTGCTGGACGTGTAAGTAGAGGACTTTACGCCAAATTAAGTTTGAAATATGTCAGTGTTGTGTTCACAGCAGTTATTTCAGATTTAATATCAATGCATATGTCACAATTCACTTCACTGGACTGTTATTGCAGCTCTGTTTTCTGTTATGACGCAGAATAAAGGAGCAACTGTTGGCAAGAGAAGATAAAAATGATGCACTCTTCGCTAGAGATAACATTCAATCACAAATAAGTGTTGGGTGACAATTTATAATGCAGCAAATTTACAGTGTAATTTATTCTACAGTATGAAACGGGCAGTATTAAAAATACTCACTGGTTCCTGCTGGTACTTAAATGTAGGAAGAAAACAAGGCCATGCAGAACAATGGAGAAACAACACTTTACAGGACGGGAGGAATAAGTATACAACACTGGGCAGCTAGGAGTGCAGCGCAGTACTGAGAAACAAAAAAAATGATATTGGTTCTATTAAGGCTGAGTAATAAGCTCCGATACAGAGACATGATTGTTGTCCTTTACCTTTGGCCAAATGCACATGTGTAATCTCTGGTCCTCACAAAGACCATCTTTCTGATGTAGGAGTCCTATGCAGTCTCTTTTATATAATACCTCTCACAAGGGGAGTAAATCAAATATAAATAGGTGGCGAGAGAAAGACTTACCCTTTAGCAAAAATGAAATTTACAGTACCCTCTCACTTTTCTGACCCTCCATCTCTTAACAATTTTCAATCAGCCCCTTAGCAGTTGTTGTGTTTGAACAGTGTCACACACACACACACACACACACACACACACACACACACACACACATATTGTAGGAGCAGTTTCATTTTGTTTTTTTATTTCCTTTTTTTTTTTCTTGATTTTTCTGGCTCCTCAAACTCACACTTTTATTTCACTCCCACATCCCCTTCCTCTGTTTGTTTCTACTCTCTCTCTCTCCTCTCCTGGCACTCGACAGCCTGCCTCTATTCTCTCTCTTCCCCTTGCCTTGTCAGGTGATTGAAAGGCATGATGCGAACGAGGGAACAGGGAGGGGTGGGTTGG
>NW_019446958.1:0-1223 GCF_002814215.2 Seriola lalandi dorsalis
ATTGTACAAAACGATTTCCAGGTGCTCCGATAATTTTTGGAATTAAAAAAAAAAAAAAAAACATTCTGGGGGCAATAAACCAAATTTGAGATTATCAACCCATGTTTGTCTTAGGCCAGCTCTGCTAATCCATCCATGTGGAGCATAGAAACATACATTTTATATGAAATTTAGTGTCTCCCTGCAATTATTCAGGACTGAAAAGGTGGAAGTACTATTTATAACATTTTCAGTTGCACATACTGTCAGACATTCAATGTTTCAGAAGATATTTCAAAGAATAATTGCCAGTGATCATTAATTTTTTTTTCTCTATATCTACCTGGGCCTATAATAAAGGTTCACACCGAGTGGTGAACCTGTTTTTTTTCTGAATAAATAAGAGGGACAGTACCGGTAACTTCTGTTTTGTTTTTCACATGTTAATTATAACATGACATGTACTGTATGTTGTTCAATACTATAGAAGATGAATCCATCCCCCATGTACATCTTTTTAAAAGGAAATATTAAATTGATTAAACATGGTGCATTGTTGATTTTAAGAAATGAGACTTGGTCATTTTAGCTTGCTGTCATTGGCATCCTTTGTGCATTTGGTACTGATACTTGTATTTGTATCAGTGCTACAGACATTTTTCTGTACTTAACTGTGCTGAAATAGTTCCATTTCCTCCTTTTCTCGACCAACCGGGGGTGGCAGGCTGAGATCATCATTGAAGGTCGTCTAATTCTGGATCAGACAAACTTCATGGAAAAGTTGAAGCAACAACTTTTTCCTTTTGTCTCAATGAAGCTTAGACATATGTCTTCAATGTGATTTTCATGACCTAGGACAAAAGTGAAAGAAAGGGTCAGTTGTAAAAGTAAGGATTTTAGATGTGTGGTCCTTTCTAGCCTCCTAATATGTGCTATCTCAAAAATAATAGCAATAGTGACACACATGAAACATAGGAAAAAAGAGGGGGATGACATACTGGAAATTTTGTTTTAGAAATTTTTAAGACTACACACACAAACCAGAAAATAAAAAATAAAATTTAAAGGAAAAACAGACTTATCTTCCCCCAATTTAGC
This sequence comes from Seriola lalandi dorsalis, assembly GCF_002814215.2. Taxonomy (NCBI): domain Eukaryota; kingdom Metazoa; phylum Chordata; class Actinopteri; order Carangiformes; family Carangidae; genus Seriola; species Seriola lalandi. The sequence continues at coordinate 1,078 of NW_019446958.1, forward strand.
ATTTATAAGCAGTAAACAAACATTTAATGGACGTTTTATAACACTCTATAATGTGGTTGTGCACAGCTATAAAGGCATTTTTAAATGTTTATTCATAGTACACTAGTAGTCTGCCTGGACAGAGACAAGGAGTGAAGTGAGAACCA
>NW_019446959.1:0-1262 GCF_002814215.2 Seriola lalandi dorsalis
TTTGTGTAAGCGGATTATTTTTGTAATCTGATTCCATGTAATTAGTTACTCCCTATCCTGGCGTATCACTAGCTGGGGCTTTAGATAAACAGGCGGCGTGGAGAGGCTCTGTTGCCGATCAGCACGGCAAAGCTAACGGAGCTGATGGCTATTAGCATAATTAATGTCATTGCCGTAATGCACTCCAATTCTGAGACAGCCGGCCACACACACACACACACACACACACACACACACACACACAGTCAAACCTTTACATTTGTATACAAGCCTAAGCATGACAGCAGAGACATAATCAAATCTGCTACGTAGAACTCAAGGCTCAACATTAAAATGTCACGTGTGATCTTTCCTGTTCTGTGACGCTAACGTGTCACTGCGATGACAAAGGTGCAACAGTCAGTCAACTCACTGTTATCTGAAAATAATGTACATCATGTCCCAGGCATTAAAATAAAAGCATACACTGTGACGTATTATGTTAAAAGCCGGGGCAAGATAGGTTAGATAGAACGTAGGCCTGTGTGTTAAAGATAGCACAGGATGCCTGAGGGGGTGTGACAGCAAACCAGGGCTGCCTGCTCTTTCTCTCTCTTGTTCTTTTTTTTCTCTCCCTCTTTTTCTCTTTCTCAACACCTCCCAATTTCTCTCTCGTCCTCTCTCTTCCTCTTTCTCTTCTCTGCACCACGCAGCTATAAAGCAACTGTAGCTCTGAAGGCGAAGCACACGGAGCGAGCTGGATCTGTCTCAGATTCCTCTCTGCTCTTAACCATTTCAAATCTCCGGTGCCAAGGACACCGAGCGAGCTTAGAGTGTGAAAAGTAAAGCCACTTAGCGAGGAAAATAAGCATATCACATGGAGTGAGTTGGCGTGGCTGCATTCACATCGACAAATGTGTTGGTGATTTGACACAATTTTGCAACCTCGGCCAAGAATTTGTGTTTTCTGTCTTAAAAAATAGACACATTTTGTCCTCAAACTCAAGACCAACCGGTGTCTAAGTCGTTCCAAAACTTGCAGCGACAGCAGATTTATTCCCACGACATAACGTGTTCACATGGCTGATCGCAGGTACACTAACTTTTATCACACCTGCACCAAATTAGTCAATTTTCAACAGAGCTCGAAGAAGCAGTGATGTGGAACAAACCGCTCACCGTTTTCTATCGGGTACTTTCAAATAAAACCGGCTAATCACTGAGAAAAGAGAGCGTTGGTGATGCTGTGTGGAAAGAACAAGTACACGAAAGACGGAAAGTGT
>NW_019446960.1:0-1228 GCF_002814215.2 Seriola lalandi dorsalis
GGACTGAGTACTTGGAAGTGGAACAAAGCCCGACTGGGAAAGGGGTGAGAAATAGACGGTGATGGATTTTTCGTAGATGCCCATTCCACACGCCCCCACCCTTTGTGGCCGATCCCCCCACTCACACAAAACAAAAGTCAGTCACCACACTTTGGGGGAGGGGAACCCAGTCTGGACCGAGAGTATACGACTAGTTTCACTGGTAGTTCAGAATAAGAGTGCAAAGTAAGGGGGGGAAGGGGAAACAGCTGTCAGATAATTGACTTTGAGAGTGAATGAGAACAGAAACTTCTTAAAACTTCATAGCCTGTACTCCCGGCTGTGCTCTTCAGAAGAAATGTTCTTTCTTCCTACAGTTATCTTATCTGTGAGGCAGTCGTGACAAGAAAAACGTGCCAACAACTAACTTGGCATTTGTGTCTCTTTTTCTAGGTGAAAGGCCTTGACATCCCAGATGGCAACCTACAGTGAACATAATGGCAGAAACGGACTATTTGTGGGCATGAAGGGGTCTTTCGAAGGAAAAGCAACAAAGACAGAATGTGAAGGAAAGCTTGAAGCTAAACGGCCCTCCAAGGATTTGCGCCACTCTGCCAGCTCAGCAGAGAGCAACGCAAGCGGTGTGGCTAGTTTCACCACTAACCACAACTCTGTTGTTTGTCTGCCTCTGGTGTCAGAGGGACTGAAACTAGTATGGACACAGTCTGATCAGACCCGTGAACTTGACACAATCCCAGAGCTGGTCCAAGCCTTTAACTTATTTCCGTACCCATCATCCCGTGAGGTTAACACCCTGGCCCGGCTATGTTCCTTGCCGCTGGACAAAGTTAAGGTGTGGTTTATGGTGCAGAGAATTAAATATGGGATCAGCTGGTCTTCAGAGGAGATAGAGGAGACACGGCGGAAGCTAGCAGTACCTGAGCTTTATGTTGACTCTACTGAAACAAATGAGGATGGCAAAACAAACGACAAAAGCGAAATTTGTGAGGAACTGGCAATTGAGGAAAAGGATAGCGATGAAGTAGAGGGTGCTCTCACCAGCATCACCCCCCAGAAAGTGAAACCAAAGTGTGAGTCACCAGATTCCTATAAACCAGCCAAACCCTCTGTCCCATGTTTCAGTTCCACCCTTCCACCTCCTCAGGATTCATACTTCTACCGCCCACCAGCAGACACGCCAGCAAGTACAGCAACCGATGTCTCCCTTGACCTTTCAGAGTCATCTTCG
>NW_019446961.1:0-1448 GCF_002814215.2 Seriola lalandi dorsalis
TATGTTAGATTCTAATTCCTGGGAGGAGATTATGTTTTCCCATCGAAGTGTGTTCCCCGAACATTAAAGTGTACATAACGTCACCCTAACCAGTTATCTCTGCAATCCAATAATTTGCATACATCATATTTCACATTTAATCATCAGCTTTAATATTTCAATATGCATGTTGAATTGTATAATGAACATTAACTGGCCTGCAAGTCAACAGATGTCAAGCATGTGATTAGCAGTAAGAAACTGTAGCTTTAATTTTTCTCTGACATACATTACAGTTCACCAGGATGTTATACAAGCAGTCCATATGCTTGAATACTGTAAACTGGAATGAATAGGATGTAGAGATACATGCTCTTTAAAAGTTCAGTATGTATGTAAAAGGCACGTTTTACTATGTTTGATGAAAGAGAGACAGTGTCGATTCTGGGATGGAACTCAACCCAGCATGTTGAGGTATCTCTGAGGTTCTCCCTGTGTCCATGATAGTGTCCTTCTACAGTCCACAGACATGCAGCCAGGTGAAGTGGAAAATGCAGGACTGTTATACATTTAACATATAAAAAAGAAAAGACTGTTTCCTGTTTGCAGCAGTACTGCTGTAATATAACTTGTCAATGAATTTATGAGCCGCTCAGTGACTTGACATTTGTCATGAGATGAAACAAGTAATTTTACAGAAATGCATGTTTGAAAATTAGTGCAATTTTGCTTTATAACCTGAATATTGTAGTTTGATTTAAAGAACACACAAAAATCAGAATCAGTCCCATTATTATAAAATTCATGTGAGAATGCTCAGTCCTTGTTTGCCAGCACATCATCCAGAATACGCTCACACATGTACAGGCAGCGAGGCACATGGAAGAACCCTGAACAAGAGAAGAGAAACACAGTTATCTTACAGACCCTCAGTATATCATTATGTTTCCCCAAGGGTTGCGGAGTTCCAGTGCAAATGTCCCAGATCCCTGTACTCTGCTCCTCTCTGCTACAGGCTCCAGGTTATGCTAAGCTGCTACTAACTGTTAGAAGTCAAGCTGCATCGTGGGTAATGTAGGCAACAGGATTTGACAGGAGAATAATGCATGGAATTAAAAAATGATAATCACTGACTGTGCGTCAATTTTTATCCTTTTTGGTTTGTTTTTTTTTACCTGTTCATCATGAGTCTAATGATGTTATCAGATCGCTTCTGTTACTCAGCTGATACCGATTCACAAATATTATTTAATAGTGGTAAAATATCACTACAACTTGAGATGCAACCTCAGGAGGATGCTGCCCCTGAATTGGGACATAGCTCAATCAAGAGTACTCCTATCAAACTGTCAGATTACTGATGGACAGAAAAAAAGAAAGTATTAAAACAGAGATGTCATCTTTTTTATTAAATTCATTCTTTGTCCTTGTCAAAACCTTTTGCCTATGTTACCCACAATGCAACCTGA
>NW_019446962.1:0-1337 GCF_002814215.2 Seriola lalandi dorsalis
GACTTGCTGTTACTAGAGCTCCAGAGAGAAGCCTGAGAAAGGAGATGTAAAACTACATTGAGATGGTTTTTGGTTCTAAAAACCACAATTGTATCTTCTCATGGATCAACACATAAGTGTAAAATAAAATAGGTGTAAATTATAGGACCTGTACAATCACCTGTTTTGTGTTCTCAGTGATGTCATACGGTATGTAATGTAAATTGCACCACAACACACACTTCCCGAATCCACAAATGTCCAACTTCCATCAGGTCAAACGCTCAAACTGTTGATTATAATCAACATTTTTTGGTGCAACTTCAATCCATGGTTGGGGAATTCGTAACCCTGTTTATCGTCCTGAAGGTTAGCCTTGAAACAGAACACCTTATCAACGAGGGGCGTTGGGAATGGATGGGTCCGTATTGGGATCACTGATCAGACATCAATCAACAGCCACCTGTCAGGTCATTCATCAGTTAGACCGAGTGGAAGTAAATGCTGAGTTCATTTGTCTTCACTGGACTCAGATGTGAGTGTGACATGTCGACGACATGAACAAACACAAGATGAATAGAGCAGACACACACAGTGAGACACACACACACACATACACACAAACCTGCTGAACTACTGTTCACATTGGCAGGTAATCTGTTACAATTACTGCCACTGTATTTTGACCTTGATGAAGCTACTTGTGTTAGAGCGCTAACCAGTGAAGACTTTGGGATGTAAATGCGCAGTGGCGTTTGTGTACATGTGTTCTGATACTTCTATCTTTGCGAGGACCACCTTTTAGAGAGTTTGGAAAGTGGGAACGTTTTGAGGACATCTTCAAAGAGCTGTTTAAGGCGTGGTTTTTGAGTCAAGGGTAAAACTAGGTTGAGCTGATCATTTTTTCCTTTATTTTAACTAAATTTTAATTAGGTTTACCATCTGACTTGCATTGCATGCATTAACATGTATTTTAACATGCAGTATAAAGGTAATATTTTTTATTACTTATATTTTTATTTTTTCTCAAGTGTTGATATCCATAAGAACCAAGAAACATCTCAATGTAGTTTTACATCTGCTCTCTGGAGCTCTAGTAACAACAGGTCGGTGAGCCAATCAGAAGAGAGGAGGCTCTGAGCCTCTCTCCTGATTGGCTGACTGTTTTCTGAGTGATCTAATAAAAACTATAGAAGATTTCAGGTAAAACACTCAGAGAAACCAAATCCTGCAAGGTTGTATGGTGGGTCCCGGTGGTCTGGGCTTGGGGCGATGGCTGAGGGCGGTGACTGCTTTGTTGTGACATCACAAAGTTACAGAAGTCCCGACGGCTCATTTTAAGGCTCAGTTTCTGAATA
>NW_019446963.1:0-1213 GCF_002814215.2 Seriola lalandi dorsalis
GGAATTCAATTCTGTAAAATTGCACCGAGAAACTTAGCTTGTTGGTGCTTCCCAACAGCAGCGAGAGGTCAATGTATATAAAAAAAAAAAAAAAAAAACTGACAACAGTGGCCAAAGATTATGCAATGTCACATCAAATGACACACAGCACGCTCATGTTACCAACCCAGTGGGCCTCTGATCTAATGGAGGATCTAACACTGGTGAGTCCAGATTTCTGTAGATGGAGGGGGAAAAAGTCTTTTGAACACACAGCACTGAGAAGCCTATAGTGTCGATTCACTTTCTCATAACATCTAATCTCATCTCTATGCATTGTACAATTGATATGAAATTATGGATAGTTAGGGGACAAAGCCTTGTTTTAGATATGCATTTCCCATCATAGCTGGATTTGTATTTAACAAAAAAATTGGAAGGTTATCATAAAATCTTGGTTTCTACAATGGTACCAGTGTGGATCATAATAAAAGCGGGAAGTACAAAAGTGCATGGGTTTGGGGGATTGGTCACCTCTTGGCCATTCAGCAATAATTTTGGCTCTAATAGAGATGATACAGAGTTTCCATCTTTCTTGCATGCATGCTAATGCTCTGACATGGGACAGGGCAATGTGGCTGTTAATCAAAATCATGATATTAAAGCAACATAAGTTCAATACTGATATAGATGACTCATATGCGTGATGATACGTTTTATATACAATATTAAGCACTAATGAATAAATCTACAATGTGATGCATTAAATACACTGATTGTGTTCACTATTATGCATTACGTCTGACAAAACTCTTCACAAACTTGACAAACTTTGGATGATTTTGAAGACAATACCAGGGTATAATCAAGTCACTGAAAGTTACGTAATATCAAATTATTGTCCTTTCACATATAGTAAGTAAATACACTTACAATAACTCAAATTATGGGTAACTATTAATTATGAGCAATCTAAACCTGCCAGGCAAAATGCAATTTAGCAAGAATACTGTTTGTAGACTTGCTTTTACTCTCTTTCAGGTTTAAACAGGAGCAAACTTCAACAAAAAGCTAGTTATATTGTTTGTTATTGTTTGAGTTTTTTTCCAGTGTAGGACACAACATTTTTCAGTCTAAAATATTCTAAAAAGGTTTGTCTGTAATGCATTATGCATTGAATTATAATCTCATATATATATATATATATACATACACACACACACACACACACACA
>NW_019446964.1:0-1206 GCF_002814215.2 Seriola lalandi dorsalis
TTGTTGGTGTATTGCTGCACGTCTTTGCACATTACTGCCACCAACTTTTGATGAGCAGAACACTGTGAAACTGGCGTCTTGCAAGATGTAAACTTGCTCCATAGCACTCCCAGTGGCCAAAAGCTCCACAGCACGCCTTTAATGTAGCATATCTACATAGAAATCAAGTCAGCTTCACATTCACTCCAGTATCCCATGAAAACTGAGCCACGTTGCATCCCTGACTGAACTCCAGAAAAGGCCTGCAGTGAGATCTGTGACTAACTGAAATTAAATGTGACTAGTGAGAGTCAAAGCCCTCCTCCTTACCATGATACACAAAATGAGAAACCAGGAGAAGCTCTTGGTTTGACATGCTGGCTGACTGATGTCAGGCTTTTGGTTGGTCTGTCATGTTTTCTTTTATAGGACTGGAGGAAAGCCCACACCCTTCAGGCAGAACTGGCAACATTACAGAAGTTGGGGAAAAGCCAGAGCTCAAATCAGACCCACCTTGTTTACAAAATGTCATTATCTACAAAAAACTCATTCCCACACGCACACATGTCTGAACTTAAGAGGAGTGAGCTCATGAGGAGATTGTATCTGACAGGCCTAAAGGAAATGGGACTGTGTTTTAGACGTGGCCTCAAGCCACTGAAAGATTGTTATCCATGTGAGACAAACACTGTGTAGCTTAAAGATGGATAGTTTTAGGACATTTAACAATATCAGGTTATGTGCTTGACTATGTAGAATTTGAATCTCGCCTCAGGGGTTTTATTAACCTGCCAGTTTTCTGCCACTTGATCTTTTGCTGCTCAAACAGCATCTCTGAACTGCTCAGGTTTTTTTGCCAACAGATAGGAATTCTCTTTAACCTCTAAACCATTAAAGAATTGCATTTATGAATGGCTGTTGGGAAAGAGAGTGTGTTCGTATAAGATAAGATAGTGAAACTGATTACTACGATTACGCCAGCCTTTGATTAGCAGTGCCATGTTGAATGTGTCATTCCTGAATCCAGAATTTGCCAACATTGATGTGAACAGTGGAGTTGGATAAAAACCAGGCGACTTCCTGCTCTTGTTAACAGTTAGCTGTTAAAATATGAACTTGCTTCCTCACCTATAAAAATCGTTTGCGATTGCCAGAGAGAGAGAGAGAGAGAGAGTGTGCTGTGGGGTTTTGTTTGTCAGGCCATTCTCACTGCCCACTCACCTGAAT
>NW_019446965.1:0-1206 GCF_002814215.2 Seriola lalandi dorsalis
GGATAGTTGTGCAAGACCCTCCAGTTCACAAAACAACAAAAGATGGAGCCATGGCCAAAGGAAAGCGGAGTGCGACAACTGGTAATGTAGTGCACATTTTCAATAAAGCAGACTTGTATGGTACAGTGTACGATGTGGCTGAAATCTTTTTAAGTTAACCAGAAACAGTTCATGTGGACACAGTATGAAAAACTAATAACAACTGGGTGTTTATATTGATACACAATGTTCGCACTACTATTATTTTAATGTTTTAGTATTGTGATATTTGGTTTTGTTGTGTATCCCACCTTTGATGTTTTTATAATATTAAACAAATCACATACAAATGATCTATCATGAGCACAACAACCTACAGTACATAGTAATAATATTACTAACTTATTAAAAGCTGCAATTTGCTTCTTATGTCGTTTATTGAACACACATGTGACAATTTATAATTTGCCATACACATAATCTTTTTGCCATTCCACTTGAGGAAATGTAATGAGTCCAATGAAAAGCTGTCCCAAAGTAAAAACACATCTGTGATGTTTTTCTGGTTAACTTGAATAGCCTTTATAAGAATTATGACTGCTTACAAGCTATGAATACATAAGATGCTAGGAAAGACTCAACAAACTTTCTGTAGCCTGTTATGGACCACCGACATGTTTCAGTGCTCTTTTCTATTACAGCAGGATGTCAACGTAATTACCTAGATGCAAGTTTTTGTTGTTTAGACACCCACACATGAAGTCTGTTTCCTCATTAAATACTGTTTCTTTGTGCAATCAACACTGTCGTAACTGTTGTGTCATCATTTGCAGAAGGCGATGCTGACAGCTGTGTGAAAAGAGCCAAATGTGGGTCTAATGAGCCTGACAGTCGACCTCCTGGCAGGACAGCCACACGGTCAGTGAGTCAGAAAGCAGGACCTCCTCCACAAGCTCCAGCAGAGCACCAGCCTTTCTTCAACCGCCTCTACAAGGCTGTGGCATGGAAGTTGGTCTCGGCAGGGGGCTTCGGTCCCAACCTGGACCATTTTGAAATACTTCGTAGCTGTGTAGAGTCATGTAAACAGACCCTGACCTCCGTGTTTGTGCCACTGAAAGACATCACAGGCCTCCCTGCAGGTCGCACACAGAAGGAAGGCCACGTGTGTGAAATTCGCTGTCAGACTGTCTACATGGGCACAGGATATGGGCGGGATGAGGCTGCTGC
>NW_019446966.1:0-1351 GCF_002814215.2 Seriola lalandi dorsalis
CAGAGAAACAGAGTAACTTTGATTTGGAGTCGTAATACATCTCTGAGCCAGATTTTTCAAACCACTTTAAATTTAGGTAAAAGTGAAAGTGAGCACGCCTGATCTGTCAGTAATAATCCACCATTATACAGGATACGTGTAAAACATGTGCAGACCACAGTTTAGAAAAAGACATTTCCATATCCCTGCTGTTAACTTGGTGCATATAATGTTTTTTATTACTGAAGGAAATGATGATGACAAAACTAGAGAAATAGAATAGAGAAATGAAAAAGATCCGTACGTCCCCCGTCAGTCCAAACATCTGACTTATACACGTTTGTCTTCTGATTCCTCTTGTGCACGTTTCGCCCTATGCTGCTGTAAAGAGTCTTGTGTGTGTGATCTTGTGTGTCTACGCATGTTGCATAGAAATCAATGCTTTCCTGCCTGCACTGCACTATCACTGGAAACCTCCCCATCTCCGTCTGCATGGAATCCATACCATAATACTCCCATTCTCCTGCAGTTCCGGATCTGAGCTCGCAGTCCGAGCTCCACTCTGAATGGATCTGGCATCATGGAGGAAAATGGGAGCATGTTTCCATAGCAACGCTGCCTGTCGCAGCCGTTCGTATGGTATAGGAAGAGAGGAGTGGTGCAGGCTAATGTACATTCAGTTTGCAGGGTTCACTCGCAGTGGGCAGCTCAGACTCAGTTAGCGGTGAAGGTGTCTGGAAGAAGCAGCTTTTTCTTCAGTGTCAACTGCCTGAATAACATGAAAGATCCAACGGGATTTAAATTAGAAGTAGGCCCAGTGAGGTGGAGACATGAGAGGTAATATGTAGGTTTGTCGTGTTCTATGGCATTAATTATGCTCATTGATCTGTATCTGCACTAATGACTGACAGGGACTGCTTGACCAGGTGGTGAGGTTTCTGAGCTGTAGCATGTAGGAGGAAATAAGTTACGCTGATGTTGGTGCTGTTGGTACTAATGTATTCAAAACTCAAAGATTACCTTTCAAGATTATTATTATTATTATTATTATAGATACACAGGAAAGACTGGAGGACAAAATCACTGGATGATATGTAAGAAACATTCCAGGCCACATGAGTCACACACTTACATGTTAACAGGTTTATGTTGACCAACCAGAGAAATGGTGTGAATGGTCAGCAGGCTTGGTGCTGCAAAAGAATACAGTAACAGGGTTGAGAAGCTATCAGCCCTAATTTTATGACTTTAATTTGATTATTGATCACTTTTATTTGACTCTTTTCTTCCCATATCCTACAAAAAAATGTCACCAATTTATTAAAGCTTTGTCGCAGTTGTTTTCATTGTATCTGGCGGTGTGAAAAATAAT
>NW_019446967.1:0-1206 GCF_002814215.2 Seriola lalandi dorsalis
AACTGCAGTTACACAGGAGGAGCACATGTTGAGTCCAGGCAGCACCTGGATTTTTTTAACATCTCTTGAATGACTATTTTAAGTGCTACATATAAATCAGAGCACAGCAACTTGTGAACTGCTGACTATCAAACTAATTGATGACAGTTGGTCACAGTCATAGAATAACCAGTTGTCATGACAACTCTGACCTTAGGGTTACTTGGCATACATTCGTGGTTTGCCCATCAACGATACACCTGAGATTTTTGGTCTCCATGACAACGCGAACATCAGCTTTGCCCAGAATGAGACCTTTGCCCTGCTTGGAGCCGTGGTTCGTCTGCAGCCTCGAGCTGCATCTGCTGGGGGGAAAAGTCAAGAGGAGGTGAAGATGTTAATAGATTTGATTTCCTTTGCACTTCTGTTGTCTTTATTAGTACTAATGTTATCTGCATGTATATTAATTAAATACAAGCTGTGGGACAGTTACTTTTTCTTTTAGGTAAACATACTTAACAGAAAAATGTTGAGTGGCGTGTCAGGAATATAGTTGTGAAGTGTAAAGTGTAAAGAGATGAACACAATTCTTTTTCTGAATGCCTGAACTGAAGATGTGACTTGGTAAGTTTAATCTGTGATCCACCTCATCCTGTACCGTAGATAGTGGAGGAGATAGTGGCAGGCATCGCTGAAAAGATCCCACGGCCTTTCAGCGTCCAGGAACTGATGGAAAAGTACCCAGTCCTTTATGAAGAATCCATGAACACAGTGCTCATCCAAGAGGTCATCAGGTAACATTACGCAGAAGATCACACTGCAAACCACACTACAGGTCTCCTTGATGTAATAACAAGTCACTCTTCTCTGTTGCTGCCCAAGTCAAATTTATACCCGGGGACAATAAAGTATATCTTATCTTATCCTACACTTAGAATTGGGACTAGAAGATGTGACCAAATGAAAGTAAATTCAGATAATCACTGTTTATTGTAAAAACACGCATTTGAAATATTTAAATATAATTCTCCTCTCGTAGGAGGATAAATGTCCGAATTTCTTTGAGATCATAGAGGGAAACTCTTGTGCTGCACTTAAAGCCTCAGGTCAGATAATCAGAGTAGATCAGTGATTCTGCCCAGTAGAAATGTAACATTTATTTCAATTTTGAGAAAAAAAAAAAAAGAAATGAAATGTGAAACCAGTAATGTAATATTTCTATTGGAA
>NW_019446968.1:0-1205 GCF_002814215.2 Seriola lalandi dorsalis
CGCTGCCTCATGATTGGATAATTGCATGAATAAACAAGTGAACAGTTGTTCCTAATGAAGTGTTTAGTGAGTGAATTTACAGAATGGTAGAGTTTTTAATATTATTACAGGCAATAATATATATTATGATAAAACATATATAAAAATATCTATCAGAAATTCACACTAGGCTTGTTTTAGCGTTTCAGTGTTTATTTTTCCAAGATTAAAACTCTAGTTATTTTCAAGAATACAAAATAATCAGTGTACTACTATCATGTATGTAATGACTGATTTTAAATGAACTAAAAATGATGAACTAAATGAAATGAACTAAAACCCTGTTTCGATTTAATTTCATCTTTGATTCACACAGCAAATATAAAAACTTAAGCATGTATTAGTCTAGACGTAATGAGACAGTTCTAAAAGTGATGAGTTTGACTTGATTAACAGCAGTTTTGTTTAAATATAATTTGGCAAGACAGATCTCAAGGAATTAACTTTTTTGTATGTACCAAGCTGTGTGGGTAGATAAGAGAATTAGTGCCTTTAATTTCACTGCTATCTCCATTCACGCTGCTGAAGTTCCTCTTGGAAGAAAGACAAAGACAAAAAATTCAATTGTATTAGTACATAAAACTACTACAGGAGGCCAGTGTGCGTGCAACTACTGTAGGTCCAATACTAAGCAGCACATGATGTCACATGTCTGGATGTCATGGATCATGTCTGTTAACATAACAAGGCTTGCACTGCAGGACACAGGTAGATTACGCAATAATAAGGCATAGGAACGGACACATTTTGGTGAGAGCTTTAAAAGCAACCGCTAAAGGGAAATGTGTATCCTGAATAATTTTATTAATCCTAAAATGTACCTACTTACAATTCTGTATAAGATACCTTGTCATGGTACACATGTACTATCACACAAGTATTGTACACGTACAAAACACCATTCTCAGGAAGGCAATGGTCAGGTTGCTGTTAGGAAAGGTTGCTGTAAGCGGTTGTCAGGAGTTGTAAATACTGTGAATCAGATCATGCACTATAACCTGCAGTTTGAAAGGCACCTGCTGTATTTCACTCCCACATCCCTTCACAAGTTTCCTCCAAGGCTGGAGATAAACACTTTAAGAGCTCGGAGAGGATCTCCATCTGAAGTGACGACACTTCTTCCCAATCAGAAAATTACTCAGCAACACCAACACCTCTGATGCTCC
>NW_019446969.1:0-1205 GCF_002814215.2 Seriola lalandi dorsalis
ATAAATAAGTAGTGGCTCTCCTGGGATACTTAAAAAGCACCAGGATGTGCGAGGTTTTGAAAAACATAATGCCATGGCGCCAAACACTCAGTTTAGTAGCATCAACGACCTTGGCTTAGGAAGGAGGTAAATTGAACAAAACATTGAAATTGAAAATATAATCCTTCTTTGTACTATAACCAGGTAGACCTAGCAACGGTCCCACGGATGCACCCCCCAAATGGTGGTATATAAAGATTTTTTTTTCCTTTGTCAGGTTGGATTGAATGTACGGATCAGAGTTTATCTGTATACATGCCTTGTTGCAAACACCATTGAGTGAAACTCTCAGAATCTCCATGTGCAATTAGCTAGGCTAATTCACCTATTTAGAGGGTTTCTGTGGTACCTCAAACAGTCAGATTGGGGACCTAATTTAGTTTCAGTTGTGAGAAGTGCAGCTTTAAAACCTGAATATTGCTGAGGTCCAAGAAAAACCACCACAAAATCACATCTCATTGACAAATATCTTCGGCCCTTGAGAAGCCACTTTATTCTCCCTCTCACAAATTACTGGTTTACCAAGATATGTCTGTGGTAAACTGAAGCCCGCTTGTGACTGGTTGAGGCTAGCTTGCCTGTGGACCTGCTGACTGCCCTTTGACTGATTGAAACTGTCTTGTCTGGAGGTTTGTGGACCATAACTCTCCTCTGGCTGGTCGAAGCTGCTCTCGCTGTAGAGCCGCTGTCGCATTTCACTAGACCGTTTTCCAGAAGCACTCCTGGTCGGGTATCTCTGACCTGTCTTGTACCAGCCTGTCTCTTTGAAGACAAACCAAATATTTCCGACCCAGAGGACTACGTTAACAAAACCAAAAACCTGGAGACAGAAGAGGAGCAGGAATAAATAACTTGTTTTATCCAGTTTTGTGTTTTCATTTGTTGACTGAATACCTACCGCAGACGTATTAAGACGTGACCAGAGGGGCTCCTGGGTAGCTGTACATTTGATTTCCTGAGCTCTGCAGGCTGAGATGAGCAGCAGTACCTGTGTTGGGTTCGTGGCTGTCTTGATATCAGAGAGAGTTTTGGCCCAACAACAACTGCTGGCCAGCCACATGAAGGAGAAGATGACTGTAACAACAAAATCCTGTTCAGGACGGGAGAATAGAAAAGAGATATAAAGGGAGAAAGTCACACACAGGATAGAATAATCAGTCACAGTC
>NW_019446970.1:0-1368 GCF_002814215.2 Seriola lalandi dorsalis
TTGGCATGAGTAAAACCTCATCCAGCAGTCTGCCAGCCAAGCCTCCCGAGCTAAAGATGCAGCAGCCTTATTTGTTCTCATTTGTTCCTTTTGATTGTCAGGTGCTGTTTGGATGTACCTGCTGATTTACATGACAAAGCCTCAACCCTGATTATTAGACCACTGCAGAATTCACGTCTGTGCACTTTTGTTGAACAAACAGTTATTTAAAAATTTTCAAGCATTTCAGCATTCCTCCTCCTCCCATTCTTCAGCTTGCACAACGGCCTCCGTTGCTGAGGACTTGAGATAAACAACCCTCTATTGTGGCTCACTATCAGCTGGGTAGGAGTAGCCTTTATCTAACACAAAACATTGGTATCAAAGAGCTCATGGTTGGTACGGCCCATTCAGTGCCAGAGAGAGGCAGAATTGGGGCATTTTAAAGCTGGTATTATATCTAACATGTTACCCACTGAGTGAAGATCATTTCAAATTCAGTGCCATGCCATTTGTTGCCAGGCCGTGATATGTACGAGTGGCATGCAAGGCATACAGCTTGCCCAGTTAGAGCTAAAAATAGACATCAATTAGAACGATACTGATTCGGAAGTGATATCTGTCCTTACATCTGATCTCAGACCCATAGGCGGAAATCCTGGTGGGGACAGGGGGGGAAATGTCTCCCCCTTCCTAAGGGATTGTGAACCAAATTTTGTAAATTTAAGTAACATAATAATATGTACTTAAAGCATTTGTCAAATTCATAAATGTGAAAACAATGTGTTTTGTAAGTTTCTAAATATTCTTAAAGTGGACCTCAACAATCCAAAACAGGACACATCAAGGATCTGATGCCTTTTTGCGTTCTTTATGTACTTTACTGCCCACTTGTGGTGGCAGCAGGTTATTGTTTCTGTAAGCTAGCTTGACGATCAGCCTCTGTATCTGCCGGTTCTGTCATTTTTGCGGGTGTGAACGTGTCCCATTGACAGAGGCTCAAACTTGTCAAGTGGAAGGGACAGCAGCCTTTTTTTGGAGGATTTCGCATTGAGGATAATCCTGAAATCTTTGACTGGTGACTAGCATTAGCCTTGTTTGCTTGTCAAGCTGTTCTTGACTCAGCTTCTCCCCCCGTTCTGAGATCAGTTATGATATTGCAGCATTATATGCATGCGCAGGAGTGTGTGGAAACTAAACTCTCGCATTAAGCTTCAAGAGGAAAGGAGAGCAAGTAAACGAGAACATTACACAGATTTATCATCTCTGTGCAAGATCTGCTGTAAGTTTGAGAAGTTTGAGACAGAATATTGTTACAGGAGTAGAGCAGCTCCTTTCAGGAACAGCTCAGTATGTAGGTTGTGTGCCTAGCTGGCGAGAGAGAGAGAG
>NW_019446971.1:0-1274 GCF_002814215.2 Seriola lalandi dorsalis
AAAAAACTCTAAATCGCACTTTTTATGTCATTAAACTTGGATACATAAGTGTGTTTAATAATATTATTTTTGCACATGATAAAGGAGAGAAAAGGTTTATTTTGATTCCTAAACCAAAGTCCTGGACTAAAGCTAGCAACAGCACACGTCACTCTCACTACTTCATGTTGCTGTCTGCTGTTGGCTTCACAGGCACACCTTCTTCACCTGATATTGATTTAAACTAGTCGAGGTGTGCTGACGTAAGCACCCATAATATTTAGTTTGAAAAGAAGAGATTTTTGGCAGATATTGTTAAATAGGGGCACAGTGTGACTGCGGATATCCTCTATAATGGTTAAAAGGCATTTTTCATTTCAGCTGGATTTTTAACAGTTAAATATGATAAAATGGTTGAAATATACAGGAGGATGCATGAGAAGCCTTTGATTCAAAGAAATATATATAATCATGAACATCTTTTTGTAGGAATTTTCAAACAAAATTAAGAAAAGGAAGGAAGGACAAAGGGAAGAGTTAAGGTTAAGAGTTTGATGGGTTTGAGGTGTTTCTTCATCTGAAAAATATAGTGTGACAACTGACTGCATAACGGGGCAACTTGTCACACAAGCACATTCTGTACTTAACCATTTATAAGTATATTAAAGTGAGGAGAAAAATCTAAAGAGTGTAAATTTGTGCACAATACTTTATTGTTTAATTTAATAAAGAAAATGGATGACTGTGATATACTGAGACCAAGGTATTGAGGTGAAAGTGTGACAAGATGCCCTGGTCTCCCATATTATGGTAGAACCCTGTATTAACTTATACATAGAGTCTGACTGGCTGCGGGTCTGTGCGCAAAACCAAAAACACGCCAAGTGTACAAAGAACGATCCAGTAAATGTGAAATGTTGGTGTTTTTATGACATTTCAAAGTGAAGTTTCCACTCTGTTTAAATCTAATGTTTTGGCAATGACTTGTTGGTAAAGCTTTAAAAGTACTGAGGGTTTCACATTTTCTGATAACCCATCAGGCCTGCAGTTAGAAATGTTTGGTATTAATGACAATAATGATAATAATAATAATAATAATAATAAGGATCTTTATTTTTAAAGCACTTTTCTTAGAAGAAATGTAGCAAAAAGTGCTTTACAACAAAGAAATGACCTGCACAAAGACATAAAAAGAACATAAAAATGTTAAAAACATTGATGTAAAATGAGAATCATTAAAAAAACATTCATGTAAAATGAAATTGAATAATAACATAACATAACATAACATAACA
>NW_019446972.1:0-1209 GCF_002814215.2 Seriola lalandi dorsalis
ATGCTAATTGTAGGCACTAAAACTGGATATATTGAGATTCCTATTAGACCAACACGTGGTTCAGCACAGTACAGCCGCTTTACTTGCGTGCTGCAGTGTGCAGGGCCTACAGCTGATAGAAGGCTGTGGTTATTGATTTATGAACACACAGTTAAATTGCACTCTGCTTTGTGGCCTAATCAGCATCCGACACATTAGGTCTCCACATCATTTTTTGAATGCATTTTAAAAGGATAGTTCACTCTTGGGGTAAAGGCCTCAACTCATAGATGCAATTCTCTACAGGCTGTTTAAAGCTCTCAGTGATAAATTGTGACATTAGTTTAGCTTAGCTTTGTTGCTAAATGTTTATGCTATCAAGGAGAAAAGTAGTAAAATACAGCTTTAAACCAAAGGTAGTACAATAAAACTATATTATGTGTCTATAAAGTTCCTAATGTAACAATTAAAGCTGCACAAATTAATATTTTTTATAAACAACTGATCAAATTACTTTGCAGTTCTCCTCACTTCTATGGAGCGTGTTAGCATATTTAAGCTTATGGTCTTGGTTTTACGACCCACAGCTTGCAACTGTTGTCAGTGAAAGAACTTTGATAAAATAACTTTATGCCGCCTGCACAGTACCGAACAGGCACTGTTATCGACTAGCTAGTGATTTAGCAGCTAAAGGGCCAGATATTGGAGTTGGTGGAGAGCAAAATAAAGGGAAAAGGAGAGTGAACAGGTGACATTTTGCCTGGTGGACACAAATCTGAATCCAAATGAATGTGAATGCTATTTCATATCTGCTGTATGTATAAATAGTAAGGTGACCAAATATCTGAAATGAAAACCAGGACATTTCCAGTTGGGCGGTCAATATATGATTAAAATATGTAATGTTTTTACCTATGAAATAAAAAAAAGGGGGACAGTCATGTATTTTTACCACGGTAACTGTTGTATTGTAACAAACTATTGTGAAGACCGACTGATAAAATGACGACTCCCTCCCTTTGAAGCAGTCATGAAATTAGTTTGAAGTATGTTTGTTTTTGTTAATTTACTGCCCGCTTATGAACTGAAATGAGTGAGCCAGCTAACCTTTTCTCTGCCTAGAGACAACAACTACAACAAAAAAGAAAAATCAGATCCGATAACTCTATTTTGGTGATTTAAGCTTCACTCCTGAAGCTGCTATAGCTAGCAGCCGGCTCCTTCTGTTGG
>NW_019446973.1:0-1253 GCF_002814215.2 Seriola lalandi dorsalis
TCGTTGAAGCTTAACACGGAGCAGAGGAAGCGGCTTCGACTTGAAGGAAAAGTTGAGCTTGATTTCTTTGAAGGACGGAGATGACGTTGGAGGTGTTTTCACTGGGGGAACAGACGGAGGCTGCTGACGTCCCTGCAGATGCCGCTGATCCTCCCTCCGTCTGAAAGCTGACACTTACTCAGCTGCAAGCCGAGCGTCAACGCGAGCTGCGACCGCGGCACTGACAGGAAACTTTAGACGAATCAGAAGGGATCCGGCGGCATCGGCCAATTATCATTAGTTTGTCACGTGGTCGACGGGTGGTTGGTTGGTTGGTTGGGAAATGAATTTGTCATGTTGTGGTTGATTAATCATCTGATTGGTTTGACTGGCTCATCAGTCACCGTGTCGTCGGTTAGTTAGTCAGTCAGCTGTCTGCGTCATCGATCAGCCGCTCGGCGACTTAATTAATAACGAAGAACAGAGCCATGACATCAGTAGTCGCAACAGTGAGATGGTCCTCAGCACTTCCCATGAATAAATGTAGGAAGCTTTTATTCTTTGTGCGTTGAAGATTTTTAAATTAGATTCATGAACTCAACTTAGATTCTTTTATTTCAAACATGTCGGCGGCGTTCAGCGTCAAACGTCTCTCCCAGGCGGCGCCTTCAACACTGTTGTGACCTTCTGTTTTGAAAGCTGCGATCTCTCCTTTCCATTCGTTAAATGAGATAATTGGGTTGCTCTTGACAATGGTGGGTTTTTTTTTTAATATTATTTCAGCGTTTTTCTTTTCCATGGAATGAACGTGTCACCCTGAAGAGCGCTGTCAGTGATGTTTAACGGAGCTCCTGCACTCACCTGTCACCTGTCATGAAGTCACTGCAGGTTTCCATCACAGCGTTTTACTGTGGAAGAAAAGCAGAGGCAGACTGAGCGATGGAGTACAGAAGAAAAAAAATAAGTACCTGTCCGTTTTGTGTCATTGTTCAGAAATCTGAAAAAGCAGTTTTTGAGGCCAGTCAGCAACTCTGAAATCTTTATTTATCCACCACACAGTGTAGATTAAGTTCAGCTTCTGGCAGATTTCTTTCCTCTGGATCCTGGTGGCTGTAGTTTTCCTTTACCTGAGATCTGGGGATCTGGTTCAACAGGGGGACCTTCGAGTTCTGTGTCCTCCAGTTGGGAGGGTTCTTTGGCCCGTCACACATGAGTCTGTGATAACTGACTCATATGTTGTATGTTGCTCAGTCAGAGAAACGTTGGTGCAGAAA
>NW_019446974.1:0-1293 GCF_002814215.2 Seriola lalandi dorsalis
ATGAGTAAAGCACTACATTTATTTATGAGAGTCAGCAGGACGTGGTTGGGGCGGATGGCAGACATACAAAGAGCAACAGAAGCACTTTGGTTAAGGTTAGGGAAATATTGTGGAGTGATTTAACACAGGAAAAGTTCACTCTGACTTTCAATGTTGTCAATTCATCAAACCACCCTGCATATTAAACAATTATGCTAAAGGGGGACCCAGTGAAGTAACACCGAAGAGTCCGGACCGAGCGTCCATATGTGACAACTTGGGTGAATGAGACTGTCTTTGTTTTCCAGGGTATTTTTGTTAGTTTAATGTTTGATAGATGAGTTGTTAATTATGTCATGTCGTTGTGTCTTTCTGGAACCTGGCTGATGGATTAGATTCAGCAGTGGATGGAGACGTGTTACATTCCTTTTTTTTCTGATCTGTGATACATTTGGAAAGAAATGTGATGGGTGGACTATTGCTCCAGTTTCAGGCTTTCAGTCTTATTTTGAAACCATCATTAGTAGCAGAGATGTCAACAGCTAATTAACCATCCTGTGGTGTGACTCTGGACTAAAAAACACAAACACCTAATGCCCTTAACATCATGTAAGAAACCTCAGTTCCTTGGAAACTTTGGGACTACTGTTCAAGGAGGGTTTCTCTCATGGCATAAGCTTCTTTAAGAAAAAGGAAATCCCAAAATCTTCTGTCATTAGATTTTCTGTTTTTAGCCATGCTAGCTGCGTGTCGCCATCGATGGCAATGTTTGTCAATCAGTCACTTTAGTGAAGAGGGAAATATCTACTGGATGGATGGATTACATTAAGTACAGATGTTCTTGTACTCAGATGAATTTTATTAACTTCGGTGAAGTCGTAACATCCGTCATTGGGTAAAAAATTCAATACTTTTTGGTTAATGAGCAAATATCCGCATAATAAATGACATTCCTCATCAGCCGTGGCTGCCCTTCGCGTTCAATCTTAATTAGCAAATGTAAGCATGCTAACATGCTAATCTAAGTTGGCGACAACTGCTGCTGAACATCATTACAGAGCTACTACTAAGGCTAAGAGTGTCAGGATCTGTATTCATTTTATTGGCATTTCCTGTTTTATTTTGAAGTCTTGGTTCTGTTGTGTTGCTGTTTGTTTTACTTCCTGGTTTTTCCCTCCTGTTTTGATTGCTGTCTCCGCCCTAATGTCTTTCACCTGTGTCTTGTTTCCTGTGTATTTAAACCCCGCCTCATTTCTCATGTCTTTGCCAGATTGTCTTTGTTACCCTTGTGTTCAAGCTCTCTCGCGTTTAAGT
>NW_019446975.1:0-1205 GCF_002814215.2 Seriola lalandi dorsalis
GTAGTCAGTGTTTTTGGACACAGCTTGAGACTCTTGCAAACATTTCTCACTGAACTATTTCTTGAATGAACAACTGCTGTGAGTGTGAGGAACACAGACCTGCTTCTCACAGTAAATCCACCAGACCCACTTGTGAAAACAATCTGCCACTGGTCTGAGAAAATCTATTTGTCATCACTTTTACATTATCCTCAAACTGCTGTGAGAGAATTCGACCTGAAGTATTTCGTGTCTTGTCTCATTTGTTTTTATTGACACTGTTGTGAAAAAAAAAACATTGTGAGGGAATTATCTTATTGATTACTAACTATCCATTTTGGTTTCTTTATTTCTAGACATTAATATGTATAAATAAATCATGTCTGGTTCGGTTAGAGGTTTTTCCTCTCCACTGTCACCAAGTGCTGCTCATGGTGGAACTGTTGGGTTTCTCTCTGTAATATTGTCAGGGGTTGACCTGACCCTGTAAATTGCCTTGAAGTAATGTTTGTTATGATTTGACAGAATTTAATTGAATTAATATTTTTCGTGAAATCAATCCGCCACTGAGTGGCTTATTGTTTTATTGCCTTAATTATTTGCAGATATTGACATCTTGGCAGCTGGTATGAGGGAATTTAACGTCTTTCCTTGTCGCCTTATTTCTAAACAGTGACGCTTTCCAGTAGAAACAACACTGCACTACACTTGGAAACAAAGGCAGGTACAATTTTGAATGTAACATTAAAGAGTTGATTCAGATGGTTCTCCTCGCAGAGACAAAATAACAGAATGAGCAGAGTGTGATTTAAAACAGGAGGAATGATTTCACCACTTGTGCAAAACAGTTGAGAGAATTTTCACAGAAGTGCCATAAAAGGCAAGAAAAAAGATCAAATAGTTCTTTATTTTTTTGCAGTGCATGATTTAAATAGGGATGGGCCGTTCAGTGAGTTGTGTCTCTGATCATGTAAAAATTTTTTGGTGGGCTCCCTGGCAGGCAATTTATGTCCCCTTTGTCCCCGGACTGAAGCAGTGAAGCACACACATCTTTCTTCTTTTCTTTTTTTTTTATGGAACTCGGCAAAGTTTCACATGAAGGTTTCTGCTCTCCTCTGGCAAAAGTCCCTGACAGAAACACACAGGTGTGTCTGCAGTTGTATTTCAATAAGAAAAGCTCCGGTTCAATTCCTTGAGGAGCATTCACTTCACACACACACACACAC
>NW_019446976.1:0-1312 GCF_002814215.2 Seriola lalandi dorsalis
TTCCGCCCCCATTGTTTCAGTCTTTATAAATAAACCGTCTCATTAGGCTCATTCATGTGTCAGACACCTGTACAGCTCTTCACTGTGAGTGAAGTCAGTGTATTACTATACAAATCAAGTTTGTTTGCCTGAAGTAAACATTGCACCTTATTGGACTGGAACTCATGCGGTTTAATACAGTCGTGCAATATCCTTCTAGTTTTAACAACCACAAACAAAAGAGCTCTACACTCCAGGTCACATTCACCCATTCACACACACATTCATACAGCGCTTGCTCTACACATAGCATTTCTGTAACACACACACACACTCACAAACCAATGGTGTATCATCCAGGGCAATTTGGGGTTCAGTATCTTGCCCAAGGACACTTCAGCATGCGGACTGGAGGAGCCGAGGATGAAACCACCGACCTTCCAATTAGAAGACAACTCCCCTTTACCTCTTGAGCCACAGCCACTTCCTCACTACCCTCACGGATATGAAATGGGGTGGACAAAATAAGAGAAACACCTGTCAGTATAATGCAATACCGTTCAACAGCACAGCCACTAAAACGGTTGTAAAGTTGTGTCAACACCATCATAACCTTCATGATTGGAGGATTTACAGCAGTACTGTCGTACTACACTGCATTTGTTTTGGCAAGATGTTGTAAACTGGCAACTCAGCTTTTTAGCAATTTAAAGGCACCTGTTGCTTTAAAAATTGCATATTCTTCCATAGCTTTTTTGGAACTGTGGATCTTCCATTTTGAAGTGAAAAGCTGAAAACATTTGATTTTCCATTTCATGGGTGTCTATGTGGACTGGTTTGCGAAGCCTGCGTGTCATGACTAACTCACTGCTGAAGGTCATCAAGCTGAGAGAGGACACACCACAGATGGCTTCAAGTACACAGAAGGAACTTCGCAGCCATAAATGCTTCATTTGACAAGTATAATAAAAGCTCAGGAATCTGCCCAGGTGGTGCTGGCAGACTTGCGACTCGTGCCATAAGAATAACTGGATCTCACAAACAGCGTCTCTCCAGGCTGAAACACGACTGATTCATATCACAGACCAGACGTAGAAATCTGCACTCTTACTCATACCTCGCTCATTAGCTTCTGTCCAAATGTCTGAGTGTAGCTCACGACTTTGGTGCAATATACGGTCTGAGATCATGTCATCATGTTTTAGCTCCACCTGCAACTGAGATGACACTAGAGGGCCGTGACCCACACGTAGGGAACCAGCGTATGAATTCTATTCTATAATGTTATATTCTACAATTCTGTGCCAAACAGCAGGAAGTAAATGAGCCATTT
>NW_019446977.1:0-1203 GCF_002814215.2 Seriola lalandi dorsalis
GCCAATGAGGAATCTGCACCCCTGAGTGATGGTCCCTCGGATGATGACATCGCGGCCAACATCTCGTCCTCAGATGAGGAGGACAACGATAGCAGCTCCATCTCAAGTAAAGGAGACCCTGAGCAGCCGGAGGAGAGTACGGTGAGGAGAGCAGACGCTGTTTATGATTTATGACTTCAGTCCCCTGTGTGCTCAGAAATATTTCCTGGAATCATTTCCCAGGGTTTGTTCTTTACAAGGGCTGAGAGATAAAAGTTTTGAAAACTTTTCATCATTTTGACACTTTGTTCCCTCATTTTCACTGACCTCATGTATAACGAATATCCTCCTGAATGTACATTCACTTTCCAGTTTTATAAGAAACACCTAGCTTACACTAATGCAGTATAATATATGATAAATCGTACCTTCACAATTTTCATTGAAAGTGTTTTGAGAGGTGTGGTCTGACTATAGGATCATTTTGGAGGCTGCATGCTGCGGTGCTGTATTATATTAATGAGGGTAGGCTAAAGAACAGAAACACCCCTCTGTTTGATGTGATACAGTTCAAAAGCACCACAAACCGCACCCCTCTAGTTCCTAATGAGCAACTGGGTGTATTATGATGCATGTATCTGTGGGTTTTTTTGTTATGAGCCTTGATCTTAAATCCATTTAATGAAAGTCTGTTTTTGCACCGTTGTTAGACGCAGAGTGGACAGAAGAAGAATAAGATTCACCACATCGCTACTGAAATCATGTCCTCCGAGAGTGTGTAAGAGTCTTCTTTTTTTTTCTTTTTTTCTGCGTAGATTCACTCAAATTACAAAAAGAAAAAAAAAAAAGATTTTCTCACTTGCTACTTGTGGTGTCCAGCCACGCAGATAGTTATGGTTTTATTTGCCCTGGTTTGGAGATATCGCTCTCTGAGTGCATCTGAGGTGAAGGGAACATCTAACATTTAGGGACATTTAGAAACTGAACAGCAGTATCTCAGTCTACTAACAGTGATCCCATTGCTCTGGATAATCCACAAACTTCACTAGCAACAGCCTCATAGAGACTATTCCTCTTGTATGAAATGAAAACACTTCGGGTCTGTACATTGTGTAACACAAAGGATATTACTTTTGGACAGACATGTGTCTGTTCATTTTTTATGCTGTGAGGCAGCAAAGATAAAACCCTATGAAAGCACATTGTGTTGGGCGGAGACAGATA
>NW_019446978.1:0-1181 GCF_002814215.2 Seriola lalandi dorsalis
TAATAAAAAATTGTTCATACAACTCTGAATGGCTTTTTTGTGGGAGTTTTTTTTTTTCTTTAATTTGCACTCAGACGGACCAGCTTACCAACCATATGCCAATTCTACCACATTCGGCTGACAGCTGACGGCGATTTTCTACCATCAAGTCTCTGCAGAAGTGACAGAATAAACATCAAAACCTGAACCAGCCAAAAAAACAGAAAGTTACTCTAGTGGAGGAAAAAAAAATAAAAAAGGATTGATCATAAAGAGTGCAAGTGAAGTGCTTTGATTCCTCAGTGCACATATGGACAGAGCTGACTCCTGAATGCGATGCTGGCGCTCGCTGAGTGGAGTTCTGAGCACATCCAGCTCTCTATAATTACAGAATGTCAACTTTGTTCATGCTTTCTGCTCTGACCTTTTTGCAGTGCTAAGAGTGTGCCCTTTAACCAGATGGTGAGCGGTTCTAGTATGCTGAACACATGTGAGAGCCTGGAACTAAATATGCCGAGCTCTTTAGGGCAGAATGCGAGTTATTAAATTGTTCTATTACTGTACTTCTCTGAAGGCGGGGAGTTAATAACTTTGTGAGGGGAGGGAGGAGATACGTCTTCCACAGCTCCTGCTTTCAAACACCTGCAAGTGTTGTAGTATGAAATTTATATCCGGCAAAGATGACCAATGCGGACTGATTCAAGCCCGCTGTGATGCTCGGTGCTGACGGAGAAAAGACTCTAAGGTAAGAAACACAGACCTGACACCCTGATGCCCTTATAAAACAGAAAATTACTCCTGACATTTCAAAGCAACAGCTCTGTTTTCAACTGGCAGCCTGAGGTTTTTTTTTTTCTTTTTGTGTCTCTTGTGTTTGCCCTGTGTTTTTCCATTCTGCTTTCCCTCATTTTCCCCAGTTGACAAAAAAGTAATGTTTCTTTATAAATGGACCAGTGATTTCAGATAAGGACTGTGGAAAGAGCAGGTAAAGCAGATATAAATGGAAGGGAAAAATAAAAAAACGACTGGCTTAGAGAAACCTCACACATGGAGCACAAAGAGGCAGTAAGCCCGAGAGAGGACGATAATTTCAAGAGGCAATTTTAGGAAAAAGCAATGGATGTTTTTCTTGTATTTTTTTTTTTTTTTTAGGATGAATATCCATGAGATGTGGTCGATTCAAAAGTTCCATTTAACAAAGG
>NW_019446979.1:0-1287 GCF_002814215.2 Seriola lalandi dorsalis
GTCGGTCGGTCGGTTCACCACTTTGATCCAGACGCAAATATCTCAACGACTATCAGATGAATTGTGATGAAGTTTTGTGCAGATATTCATCATCTCTGTCCTACTGACTCTGGAGCCTCTGACTCCTCCTCTAGCGCCACCAGGAGGTCGACATTTTAACATTTTATGACCAAATATCTGCAGCAGGACTTTGTGTATAGTGCTAATTAGCAAATGTTAGCTTGCTACCACATGTTAAACTAAGATGGTGACAGCGGTAAACATCACTCCTGCTTCTAACATTGTCACTGTGAGCATGTTAGCTTAGCAAATGTTAGCATGCTAACACACGCTAAACTAAGATGGTGACAGAGGTAAACATTACTCCTGCTTTCAACATTGTCGCTGCGAGCGTGTTAGCATGTGGATATTAGCATTTAGCTCAAGCAGGTAGACTCCAAAGCCCCATTCAGACTATATTTATGTCTCTAGAGGAGGTGAGGTGATTTGAGCATCACCTGCTCTGGTCAGGGACTTCCTGTCAACTTCCTGGTAATTTTTCACCCCCACCCCAGTAATAATTACAGCCATAATGACCTCCAGTTTTTTTTTTATGGACTGGATGCTCCCCTCTGTAATTTAAATCTCCTTCAGAGCCACATCTTTGTATTTTAAAGTGGACCTCTGAGGTTCTCTGTGTGAAGAGCTGCTCATTTGAAAATGGAGGAAGCAGCAAATCCTTATATTTTAGAAGCTGGAACCAGATAATACTTTATGTCAATATTCTGTGGATATATATTGACGAATTGTTTGATTGGACTAATGATTCTCATACGTACGTGTGGACGCCGGGGTTGATGGACGTCTGGTCCACCACCACGTCAAACTCCGTCTGGATGTCCCTCAGGGAGCCGTCGTCTCCGAAGCCGCCCCACTCTGTGTTGATGCACATGCGCCCGGCCTCGCCCTCCACCCGCTTCACGTTCTTCATCTCCTCCATGTAGCAGGCGTTGGTTCCCGTGCCTGAAGAGGAAGAGAAGCATGACAGGAGATGAAGATGATTAGATTTCTTTTGTAGACAGACTTTTGTTTTCAGCTCTCAGCTGCCATCTTGGCCTGGGGTCCAACCTGAAAGTGACATATTCTACATATTCT
Source organism: Seriola lalandi dorsalis (assembly GCF_002814215.2). Taxonomy (NCBI): domain Eukaryota; kingdom Metazoa; phylum Chordata; class Actinopteri; order Carangiformes; family Carangidae; genus Seriola; species Seriola lalandi. Next base: position 1,135 of record NW_019446979.1, read on the forward strand.
TTCAAGATCTTAAATAAGACTAAAGAATATTTATGTTACACAATGTGCTTGGAAGTTTAGCTCAGCATCCAGTCTAACTGTGTATGACATGTGGGTGTGACAATTAATAACTATTATGAAGACTCACTTTTTAAGCAGCAGTTTTACTTTTCT
>NW_019446980.1:0-1290 GCF_002814215.2 Seriola lalandi dorsalis
AGATTCAGACAGCCAGGGTTTCATACATCACAAACCTAAGGAACCAATCCTGTCAACTTGTGGGGACAGGGGGGTGGAGCTAAATAAACAAGAAACCTTGTCAGTTCAGAGGGAGAGTTAGCATTAGCAGCTACCAAATAAAAGATGCTAACTACGCTAACTGTTCTGATACTAGTTAGTCTCTGGTTCTGGTCTCAACAGACTCCTCATCTGAGTCTGGGTCTGATTTTAGGCTGATACATGTTTCCTCCTCTAACCATCTTCATACTCTCTGCTCTTTCACCTGTCCACCTGGAGCAAGCAGGTGGTAGGCGGGCACAAGGCCTGATCCAGATTTCTCAACCAGGAATTAAGAGTAGGCGAGCTTCAGACACAGTTAAACAAAATATTAATCATAGCAGAGGATTTTTACAGAGTTTAAAACATGTCTAGAGGAACTTTAATATTCAGGAGAAAGAAGTAATTTTGCTCTTTCAGTGTTAATGTTGAGGTCACACATCACTGACATTAAACAAGAAATGAATAAAAAAGGCTTTTGATACTGAAATATTATTTATGTATCTACTTCCTATTAAACCGACCCACACATACAGACGTCTTTAAAGAACCTCACATTGTGCTCTTTCTCTGTGCTTATATGTTTCCAGATGCTGCACACAGTTGCCTGATTCTTCTCTTTTACTAAGTTGTTGGGGCTTTAACTTTCACTAGTGTCAACCTGTCCTGATGATAGCTTCTTACACAGACAGATTCATGGTGAGCCCCCCACCCCAAGTGTCCATAACTCATTTGAGTGTAAGAGCAAACAAACTGCTGTAACAGCTCTCTGGACAGGAGTTTGCCTGGTCCAGTTATATGATGCTGCTCCTCTCTTGCTGTGCTGCCTACCAAACAAGCCTGCGGCACTTTGTAACCACCACTTTGTGTCCCAAAAGACACCGGACCAATAGTTGCAGAAATCCGATGTGACCATAACACATAAATCATCTTTTAAGCACTGAGAGGAGCAGGTGCGAGCATAAACAGTGTCGACGCTGCTTTCTCAGTGATGTAAATAATTTATCAAACCTACACACACAGCACTGTTTATTCCATCCCAGTCAGTGTGTAATCCTCAGACACCATTTTAGTGGAGGGCCTGTCAAACCATGCGCACACACACATGCACACACACACACGGTCAGTGTTTTAGAGGCGGCCCTGTCTGTCGCCATAATGAATCCCACTGTGATCACTCTGGCAGTTGTGGTCATCATTCTCTCACCAACACACACACACACACACACACAC
>NW_019446981.1:0-1324 GCF_002814215.2 Seriola lalandi dorsalis
TTAGTTTTTAACTGTCTTGTCTGACTTGTTGCTCTTCCATGATGTGTCTCCACTCTAGGTTTTGATCCGTGTCCATGCCTGTGGAGTGAACCCAGTGGAAGCTTACATTCGTGCTGGGACGTATGCCCGTAAACCCACTCTGCCCTACACACCGGGCACTGATGTAGCTGGGGTGGTGGAAACTGTTGGAGAGGGAGTTGTTGCAGTAAAGGTCTGAGTAGAGCACCGTGAGCATGATGGAATTCATATTTAAAGAGAATTAAGATGGCCTTTGAGTAAAAAACAAGCGTTTTAGCTCCACATCAGAAATAATCTCAGTCCATACTAACACGCCTGGAAATGACCATTAATGTACACTGGGCATGTATGTGCCAGTGTATACAGGAAGCAGATTGTCTACTCTGCAGTTGGTTAGTTACAGAAAATGCTATGAACTAGGAACAGCAAAGGCAGCTGTAGCATCATTAAAATGCAGAATTTAACTGCACAACAGCTTTGCTAGCAGCTGTAGACAACGAGGTCAAACTTGTAATTTGCTATCCATGTTGCGTTCACCACTGGTAGTCATGACTGTTTACAAACCAGAATCCCAGAGAGCAGCACCAGTTTGAGTCTGATTAACTAATGGTGTAACTCACTCACTCGCTCACTCACAGGGATGTAGTGCTAGACCCTGGTCCAGCCAAAAATAGGATATAAGATAAACTTTTAGTTTTAGAAGTTATAGTTTTGATCAACTATCATTAACAGGCTTGTCAGTACATTTACAACTGGATGTCATCGAGTTGCACTTGCAACCTTTTAAATTCCAAGTACAGACTGTAGATCATACATGGTGACAGAGAGGTGCCTGAGACAACAGTGTGTTTTGGTAGCAGTCACCTTGTTTAATTAACAGCTGACAGACTGCTGTTATTATTATTATTACAGCAAATTTATTCCATCTATGCATTTAATTTGTATGTGTGTGTTTGCCAGGCAGGAGATCGAGTTTTCACCACAGCAACAGAGTCTGGAGGTTATGCAGAGTTCACTGTAGCAGCTGAAGACTGTGTCCACAAACTGCCTGAGGCTTTAGATTTCACACAGGGAGCAGCCATCGGGATCCCTTACTTCACTGCCTACAGAGCTCTGGTTCACAAGTAAGACCCTGTCACTGGAACAGGCTTGTTAACTTAATTGAACTCTGTAACTGCAAAAGTTCAAGAACCACCATCCTGGTGGTTAAAATTAATTAACAGGAGAATATAAGGTGTCACAGTCCCAGAGTTTGTGTAACCTCACTGTTGAAAATAGGAAAAAAATGTGCCAGAAAAAAATGTAT
>NW_019446982.1:0-1467 GCF_002814215.2 Seriola lalandi dorsalis
CAGCAACATCACTGTTATATAAGGACGTATATAACAAACAGGTGTGTAATATCACTGATATCACTAATATCAGTTTCATGCTGTTTACAGGTATTCAGTGTTTCAGTGTGCAGCCTGCTGGAGTTTCTGAGTGAACAGCAACAATATAAAACATGCACCTGTTTGTGTTGCTGATGTAGTGATAAAGCCTATGACCATCTGCAGCCCCCTCCCAGCGTGAGCGCAGTTTGCTCTGACAGATGTGAATGAGGCAGAGTGACTGTGATACAGTCGGTGTGAGTGTCTGAAAGTGCCAAGCTACAGGTGCTGCAGTGATGTAAATCTCCCCAATCTGCACTAATCCCAGATTTCACTCCAAATGCCAGATGAGCTGCTTCCCTCAGCGGCTCCCATGATACTCACAGTGTCCTCAGTCACACTGTCAGCGCCGGGCTCGGACTGATGCTGCAGATACTCCTCATTTTACACTGAATATTCAATGTGCTCAAATTTAATCATTCATATATCGTATACCAACACAACTAACTCAAGTCTTACAGTAGTGTATCAAAACCTAGCTAAAGCTGTATATTAACTCTCTGTGTATCATTTGAAAATTAATTAGCTGAAGCAATATCTTTCATAATATTCAAATAAATAAAATGTATTTTTTATTTTTTGAGTCCGACCCTCATCCCTCTGCTTTTCATACTGAACATTGAAACTTGAAATGTGATAAATATAACTTTATATAACTTAATATAACTAACTGCTGCTTAGTGCTAGCGTCATTTATATCTGAAACATAAAATTCAATAATGTAATAATATTTTATCAAAAAAAAACATGAAACATACAGTACAATAAGTTTATTATATATCATTAAAAAACACCAGAAACATTTAATATGATAATATAATTATACATTATAAAAAATACCCCAAAAAATAAAAATACAATAATATAGTTATCTATTATAAAAACACCTGAAATATAAAATACAATAATTTGATTATATATTATAAAAATACCTGAAACATGAAATATAATGAAATAACTATGTTTAATAAAGAAAACAAACAAAAACAATGTTATATTAACATTATATAAATAATATTATTAGAAACAAACAAAAATAAACCCCCTGTGCAATAATACCGTATATCATAATATTTGGGTCGGACTGTATCAAGATATTAAATTTTGGATGTCGCCAAATTCCTGAAGCCTATGAGTGACATGTAGATGATGTGGTAAGATTAAGACATTAATCTGATCGTTACAGACTCCACCTCAGTTGCATAAACTTTTAATGGACATTGTGATCTCTGTTAGAGAAATCGCTTCCTTATTGGACAATATCTGAAGACGACAATATCTTTCCTGCTATCGATCGTCTCGCTGTGATTATTATCTGTAAATATACAGATATTTTAAACTATAATGAAATATCCAAATGACTTAAAAGAAGGAAGAAGTTAGAGCTGG
>NW_019446983.1:0-1345 GCF_002814215.2 Seriola lalandi dorsalis
GGAATGCAATACAAAACTAGGTCCTGAATATTTCCAAACATTCCAATATGTGAGAGATGTCACCCACATGGGCTTTATATTCATTGTAAGCTACATATGTAGTGTACGTTTCATTCATACAAACCTGTAAAGCCGGGCGCACAGACACATCCATAGCCATGAGCAAGGTCAACACATGTGGCATTGTGCAGACAGGGAGAGGACGTGCACTCATCTGTGCTGACTTCACAATAATCCCCTTTAAAGACATGACAATAAAAAGAGTCAGTGGTCACAAATGCTCAAAAAAAAAAGAAAAAGAAAAAAGTGTCATACTTTAGCTTTAATTTGTAACATTTTATGACTCATGCTCAGTTTTCAATTTTCACTCAACTTAGCAAAATATATGTTGCATTTGACTTCAAGCCCTTTCATGTAGAATGTGAAATGTGATCACTGGTGACACCCTGAATCCGTTGGCTCCAGTGTTTTAGACAGTTGTCACAAAAATTAAGTCAAACAGATATTTCACATGCGCATTTTGCAACACAGGCAAAATTAATTTGACACTGATATTTTGTTTTGAATATTCAATAAACAGGGGCTTTAAGTCCAGATGTCAAAGTTTTAACAGCAACACAACTGCACTGTTCCTCTGGAAAAGCAAGATAATGACACTGTCATTTTTCTGTCCAAACAGAATACTCTATGTGGTTGATATGTATTTATTTCTAAATAGTGTGATATAGAATATAGATTATTCTTTTTGTGTCGCCCTCCTTATTTGTTTTCTCTGAAACTACAAAGCAGATGAGCTGTATAGAAACTAATCTGCAAGATAGAATTTTTTTTGGACTATTTCACACATTTGCAGTCTCTGTAAAGCTTTGGAGGAGGCTGCAACAGTGTGAAATGCCAAAGTGAGAAGAGGTCTTTGAATTATAGCAACGTTCCATATAATTACAGTGTACTGTTTGTGCTGCTCCTCTCACACAATGAAGGATAGAGCTTGTTTTATAACCTAATCGCCTCCCATGTGGCTTGACTGTGGTCTGAAGTTTAGCGTGAGTTAAGGTCCTCTTAGGACGACTTCCTCTACACTATATTATCTCTTCTCCCGTAATAGGAAAAAGAATTAATGAAATAATTTGACTGTTCAGTTGGTTGGTCAGTCTGTTTTGGTTTTGTTTTGGCAAGTAAGGCAAATTTGCACACAAGATGTTAAGATTAAACAGCTGGACTGGACATTCACGGTCCCCTGAGGGTTACTTATTCTGCCTTTGTGATCCCCTGACCTTTATTTGTAATCCACACTTTTATGTGCCTCTTAATTGCCAAGAAATATGGTGGCAATATTCAAGCTCCC
>NW_019446984.1:0-1450 GCF_002814215.2 Seriola lalandi dorsalis
ATAATTTAATGTATATAGAGTTAGCTGAGACTAGAAGTGTGCCAATGTCTTGAAAGTTAAGTCACAAAACACTAACCCTGCTGGCTTTTTCTACAAAAATACAGAAAGAGTCATTGTTATTCTTATCCTTTCTCAGTTTCCCATCTCTCTCTGTTTTCCATCTCCCCTTTTTCTCTCTCTCCCTTTCCCTCTCTTCCTCCTCCTTTGTGGACAGCAGGCATTCAGTCTCTTATCAGTAGAATCAGCCAAGCACAGCCATTTTTGGGCCGCAGATAGGCAGGAATTGGCTGACAGTGTGGAACCGGTACTGAGAAAGAGAGAGATATTAAAGATGAGGAGGGGCAAGAAGGGGAGAGGGTGGGGGGCAAGAGAAATGACTAATCGCCAAAAAAAAAAGAAAAAAGAAAGAATAAAAAAAGATGAGGTGTTTGTTTTTTTCATAGAAACCTACCTGGAGATAAGATGGAACTTTTCCTCGCAATCACAACATCAGATGCAGTCTGTCTTTTGTACAGCATAACATATCTCCCATGCCATCTTCAAAAAGTAGCGAGCTAGCGTTTATGTGTGACTTTCAGAAATCCTTGAGGCTCCCACTGCCTGACTAACTTTTCTGCCTCACAGTTAAATTCAAGTAGTACACAATTTGTTAAGTCCTCCTACATATTAATCAAGTCTCTGCTCATTTGAAAGTAAGATCACATTGCAGCTAATCAGCCAGGAAGCTGATCATCCCCAGCTGTCTGCTTCATCTCCTCGAAGGTAAATACAGTCATATTTGACAAGGTAGCTCGCTAGCCGGTGTTAGCAACCGAACCTAAAGCAAACAGAGCTTAGAAAATACAACGATAGTGCAGGAAGATGGGTGTCAGCGAAAAGTTAGAGCAAACAAACAGAAAGTTTCCTCATTGTGTGATGTCACTGAAACTCATTCGTGTGTTGTGAGGATTACAGGAGATTAAAATTGCAGCTAAAGTGTAAAAGATATCTAATTAAAGGCTAAATCAACACTGAATCACACAAGCTAGAAAACTGTTGATGAACTGCTCTCTATGGCTCGAAACTTTCAAGGTTGTTACAGCCTAGTCAGGGTAGAATGGTTCCCCTACACCAAATAAGTTATTGTTCTACATCATAACTCTGATCTTACTGCAAGTATCACTGAAGTAACTTTAAAATTTCTCATTTCACTTGGTGTTTCCGAGGCTGAATTTCTCATGTGGCGTCATGGTAATAACTTGAGCAATAATTACACCACTATTCATCCAGCCTCCTCATAAATTGTTTCCTTTAACTAGTGATTAACTGGCACTCGGGCTTCGTGGGGAATCATATGTAGTACAGAATATGAAGTACAGGAAAATGTGGCTACATGGGTCGGTAACAGATAGTGAATGAACTCTATGCAATGTGTTAAAATGCAGGGGAAGAAATATAGGTGGGGGAAGTG
>NW_019446985.1:0-1463 GCF_002814215.2 Seriola lalandi dorsalis
AAAAAAAAAAAAAATCTTTTGATGCACAACCAAGTCAAGTCTCAAGTCTGTTAATGTATGCCCAAAGGTCAAGTGCAAGTCTTTCAGCTGCTGACCATTCAAATGATGCAGAATTTTTTCATTTTCCTCCCAAAGCTTTATTATAAACAATTTAAACATATACAACCTTAATAGTTTAAGGTGCACACTGTACAAGGTATGTTCTATTGCTGTCTTATTTACTGTTTACCATTTTTTCAAGATTTTCCCAAGGTCACACCTTGAGACTTGATTTTTCTCAGTGGAAGTCTCTGCTGTTAACGGGTTAATGTCTAAAGATTTCCCCATGTTTTTGTCATAATTGTGAAATTTGGTTTGGGACAGTTGAAAAATTACACTGTACAGAACTGTAAGTCGCATGTCTACAGCCCTGTTTGTCTCAAAATCAAATCAATAAGTCCAAACTTCTACTGAACACACTCATTTGCATAGTAACACATGAGGCAGAGACTGTTTTTCTATTGCCCTTAGGTTCAATCAACCAAGTTGTACATTTGCCATTATGATGACAGCTCTGTCCTCCTCTGTCCTCTTCCCTTGCTGTTTCCAACTCATCAATGAAATAGTTTGTTTAACTAACCATGTTCTAATCATTTCAGCCATTTAATGCTTCATCTGTCCACAAATTGTCCCCTTTGAGGTTTTCTGCACATCCCCACCCAACCACCTACGCACACACACTGTATTTGCTCCCTCCAGTTTGCCTGGTTGTTTAAGATGCCAACCTGTCAGCATGCTGCTGCTTGTCTACTCTCGCCCGCCTGTTTATTATGTGACCTTTACATCCACAAGTCTTTTCCCACACTTATTTTAAGTCCTTTATTTGATTCTGGGTCCACACCTTGCTTCACAGACATGCTAATCCAAAACTGTCTCTCTGAGATTTTGGGGAACAAAGAAGAGGCACCTTTAATACATGTGATGACAAGTATCTAAGTATGGATACTTCAAATAGGGAATACGTATAGTTTAGAAATCAGCATTTTCTGAGGCAGAATGTAACTGATGGAAAACATTCAGGAACATTTCAAGCTTAGTGATGTCAAATAGTCATACATTTAGAGCACATCCCTTTCCACACCTGCTTTTCCTTTCTCTATAACCATGCAGTCATCTTATGTTCTGTTCCAGGAGACTGAAGAAGCTATGGGCACCAGGTCAATAAAGGTATCCAGCTTAAAATACTACAAACTAAGAGAAGTTTAGATTACCATTTACTGAACTTTCTCTCTACCCTGCTGCGAAAACTGAAAAAAGACAGCGTTGATTGTGAAAAAAAATTCCTGCAGAAAAGAAGCACAAACTCTGCAAATGTAAGGAACTATTTTTGGTATTGATATCAAAAAATATATAAAACACAGGGGTGTGACCTTTCCTAATAACAAAACATTTATATATGTTGATGTATCATTGACAAATTAACT
>NW_019446986.1:0-1242 GCF_002814215.2 Seriola lalandi dorsalis
ACATATTTAAAAAACAGCAAACAGCTGAGGAGAGTGCTGTACAACACCAAGAAAAACAGAACAGAAAATCAAAAACATCAGCAGACAAGAAACCAGCATGTCAAAAACAAGCAAGCAGACTAAAGTGAGGGAGGCAGCTGATGTTGGCTCGAACGCTAATGAGAATAACAATGTTTTGAGTCGAGGCTTGAAGGAATCAATGGATGGGGGCAGATCTGATTGACATGGGCAGGGTATTTCACAGTCTAGGGGCCATGACTGAGAAGGTGAGACGTTTAAGGTGAGTGCAAGGGACATTGTGGAAGCCCATGTCTGATGATCTGATGGGCCTGGATGTAGTGTAGGGGGTTATAAGGTCTGTGATGATCCATTGAGGGCTTTATAAACAAACAGGAAAACCTTGAAATCTATTCTAAAGTGAATTGGGAGCCACTGGAGAGAGGCCAATGGACAGAGAGCCAGGTTAGGAGTAATGCGATCCCTCCCCCTGGAACCAGTCAGGAGATTCTTCCAGTTTGGTGGAACGTCATATCTTCTCATGTTTTGAGATATTTGCTTTAATTTTCAGGTTTGGACGTTAAACCATGAAGCTAATGAACTTTTGTTTTAGAGGCAATAGAGTCGTGTGTCATTCACATTGAGCCTGCACACAATATTAAAATCAGGTACTGTACTAGAGGCTGAAAATCAGCATACTAACATACTGTCAGCTTAATCAGCTACTAAACTAGTCCTGTTCTAAGAACTATTCTTGATTTAAAAAAAAACTAAGAATTTAGATGAAATTGTTGATGTTTTCCAGGTTGGATGTGAAAGACTAAGAACAGGCTTTTGACTGAGTTTAGGTTTAGGGTTGGTTAATAGGCTTGAGTCGAAAATGGCTGTAACTGGGGGAAGTGGATTTGTTTAAGCTAACATATTCATCATGACACAGCCTGGTTTCAGTACGTAAACAATTTCAATGTCAAAAATCACAGATTTAGTTGGAAAAAATAACATAGTGTACAATATTTCTGGGAGTTATGAGGAAACGTGTGGATCATTTACAGCTTACAGCAGATTTCTTTAGGTAACTGTCAGACTGTGTTAAGGCAGCTTGGTTGTATGTATCTGCACTTCCTGGGATTTATAGAGTATCAGCCTTTTCATCCATATAAGTATATTATCAATTTGAAACATGTGGTGAATGGACTTGCATAGCAATTTTCTAGTCTTACTGACCACTCAAAGCGCCTTACAATA
>NW_019446987.1:0-1171 GCF_002814215.2 Seriola lalandi dorsalis
TGTATAACATGATAGAGGACGAGGCATTTACTGGAGAGCTATCCTATAGCTGTTTTGGAACGGGGGGGGGGGGTTAAATAAATATAGTTAGTTGTTGTTCTGCACTTTTTAAAGACTAAATAGGTGAATACAGAAAACATCAATGATGGAAAAGATTGTAAAATGACATGCTCTTTCCTTTACTCAGCCTCTGAAGGAGAGCTGATAATGACATTTTATGAAGCTGTAGTTTAAAGGCTCTGCACACCCTCACAGGTGTTTTCACTCTGGCTGATTAGACCTCTGAACAGGGTGCCTGAAATTGTGAGAGGTCACCAGACTTCATGTAGTAATGGCAATCACAAAAGTGAACGTTGTCCCGTCCTAACAGGTGCAGTAAAACTAATAGAGTGAGGAGAATGTCAGTCAAGAAAAGTCTGTACAGGCTTATGAGGAGAGAGCTAATCAGGCAAATTAAGTGAGAACACCTGTGTGGGTGCACAAAGGGTGAGAAGGGGCTTTAATCAAAGCCAAGAGACGTTAATTGGTAAATACTCAAGGTTTTTTAATTGCAGCAGAAAAATGTTAAAAATAACACAAGCTTTGATAAATAAGTAAAATGTTTTAAGTATTATGATTGAGTCGACAGGATTTTCTTCATCAGTGAACAGTCTACAGTGTTCATTCATGGTGTTCAGCTACAGTTACAATAGAGTAGAGTAGAAATCTGTCCCTGAGTTGAGGTATAAGTTACCAGAGTAATTCAAACAGCTCACTTACCAACAAGCTTATGCCTGTGTTGTTGAATACAGGTCTAAAATACCACTCTGAGTATGATGCTCTGCCTTTTCCAGGTGCTGATCGCCTCAGGCAGCTATCAGAGAACACCACCTACTTCCGCAGGAAACTCCGAGAAATGGGCTTCATCATCTACGGCAACGATGATTCACCTGTGGTGCCAATGATGCTTTACATGCCTGCCAAAATTGGGTATGCCTCCCCATGTTGTTTGGTATATAATCAATGCTTTTTAATATCTAGGACAGGGGTCGGCAACCCGCGGCTCCGGAGCCGCATGCGGCTCTTTCATCCCATGAATCATAGTGGAGAATAGCTGCTCACATACATATGTGGATCCGAAGATCGACAGGAAGGGTTGAAAGTCTCGACAAATGGACGGCGTTTCGGCGGG
>NW_019446988.1:0-1617 GCF_002814215.2 Seriola lalandi dorsalis
TTTCATGTGGAAGATGTCATTTGTATTTTACCAACAGTTTTTTGGTTTTAAATTGGTCAGCCTTTCTAACCAGTACACAGTCCCATATAGGCTATATATAGGTTCCTCTGAAACAATACCATGAGAAATAAGGTCAGGGCTAGTAAAATAAAGGAAGAATTCATATATCCTTCCCGGTTTGGAGCCTCAGGGAGAAGCAGTGTTTGTCCATGACTGTCAGCGACAGGATGTGACAACATAAACCTGTTGTGTGAAACTGATCCTGCTTCATCACACTGTTGCTGAGCAGTAAGAACTAGATAAGTGAGCTGGATAAATATTTATGGCTCCATGGCTTGGCGCATTCTGGTTACTGGCCACCAGTTGACGGGGGTGTGAGAGTCTAATGTGGGAGGAAATTGAAGTTAAAAAAAAAAAGAAATATAGAGTTCCCAGTCAAAAAATAAGACTTTATAAGGGGACCAATCTAGATGAATTACATCCCTGGGGATTATTTCACTCCAGCCTGGCTCTGATACCAACTTTAGCTGTCCAATAGTCTGAGAGCAGGTAATTCAGTGTGACCCAGGCATCCAGAGGACTTGGAGTGGCTTCAAAACCTTCAGAGGGACAAAGGCAGAAACATAACAACACAGCATAACAGCCTAAACATAGGGAGAGAGATAGATGAGGAGAGACGGAGAGAGAGAAGGAGGTGATGAATGGTGTTGTTTTTCTCTGTAAGGAGGATAACTGTATCCTCCTCTGGGAGCAGCGGAGCCGGAGAGCGTCTGTGAGTACCAGTCATGTGTCTCGGAGACAGCCAATGGAAATGTGTGGATTTGGTTCATACGCGAGTTTACTGGGTCAGAGTCAGAGCAGCGGAGGAGGCAACAGCCAATTGGAATGCGAAGCAGCGTCTGGAGGATTAGCCAATGAGGTTGGAGTCTGGTGTCTGGTACCAGTTGATGTCTGACAGTTAGACAGACTGTATCTAATTACCACAGCCGAGGCTCAGCATGGGTCTGTGTGTGCACGTACGTCTGCAAGTGTCTGTGTGTGTCTGTGTGTGTGTGTGTGTGTGTGTGTGTGTGTGTGTGTGTGTGGGTGTAACTGAGGACAGAGGGAGTGAAATTAGAATTAGAAAGGAGGAAGGTGGTTTGGAGGTTTTGGCAAAAGTTGAAAACAAGGCATCAGATCTGGAGAGCTGCCAAGTGAAAATGATATTGTGCCAAAAGACACTGTGGATATAAATATACAAGCCCTGAATTCAGAATTAGCGTTTTAAATTAGCCATATTAGGCAGTGATACATCCCATTGCTCTACATGCCTATTATTAAATAAACTCATTTCTGGTACAGTGTGTGAACAAAGGAAATGTGTAACGGCTGGATGTGTGTGTCAAAGTGTGTGAATTTCTGTATATTTCTCCATTTCCTGTATGAATGAATAGAGAGTTCAGTTTCCCACAGTGAAATGGTCTATTATTGTCTAACAAAACGTTTGTCTCACTGCAGGCAACTTCACCTCACTCAGACACTTTATTAGTTACTGGACAAGGCAGGGACTGCCAGGTGTCACACACACACACACACACACACACACACACACACACACACACACACACACACACACAC
>NW_019446989.1:0-7217 GCF_002814215.2 Seriola lalandi dorsalis
AGTTATCATCAAATTTTTTTGGTTAAATAGAAACAGTTCTACTTTCTTGGTTTAATGTGAGCATCTTAATCCTCCATACTCACCATGTGCTCCAGGAGCTAGAAAAGGGGGTGACAACCGGAAATTTCCCTACACTGTAAAAAAAAAAAAAAAATCTGTAATTTTAACAGAATTTTTTCTGTTTACTTTACAGATTTTCCTGTATTTTTTAAAATACATGATAATATTAATAAAATTTAAAATTAAATTTTTTTTTAAAGGAAATTATTTTTTCACATAAAACGCTGTTAAAATACATTTGCAAATGTATTGTAATTTCACAAGTATTTCTTTGTTATTTCTGAGAGTAAAACTGTTAAATTCAATTTAATACTGTAAAAAAAAATAGATAAAATTACTGACAATTAACAGTAAAAGAAGTATTTGTTCTGTAATTTTACTGAGATTTGTTTATTAATTTACAAATATCTTGTGTAATTACGGATGTTTTCACAACAAATGTTGAATAAATATGTTTTTGTCAATGTATAACAAGTATAAGCACTGGTAAACTGTCAAAATTATCCTTTTAAGGTAAAGTCAGTGTTTGGAAAACAGGTTGTAATGAATATATGCATTTCAAATTTGAGTACAGACCCTGGACAGAAAGGCGCCTTATTCAAATATTAACGTTTGCGTCTTTGCCATACAATCAGCGCATTGCACTCGGACAGTTGTGTGTGTGAACTATGCTACACTGTCTGCTCTCTGCTCTCCTCCAAAATGGCGCTGGCTAACTTGCTCCTCCAGAATTTTCTGTCTTCGACTACCAGGGAAAGGTGGAATCAAGTTTAACAAGGTAAAACATTTTTATGAGTGGTATTATTTAGATTATTTTGTTTATGTGAAATTACGTATATTGTGTTTTCAATTGCTACTAGCTAACGCTGCCAGTGAGGGGTAAAATTGATAAGCGTTTTAGCTGCGCCCAAATAAGTTACCATTAGGCTAACGTTAGCTCTAAGATAACTTATAGTTGGTTCTGTCATTGATTGTTTGGTTCATAGACTGTAATGTTATTGGCAGGTCAGTGAACAATCTTTTTTTCTCCAACATTTGTCAGCCGGAGTTGCTGCTGAGGTTGAAATTTGCCATGGAAGTCAATGTTCTGGTTGCGGCTATTACAGACTCCCACTTTTTTCTCCTCTTTGAAGTGATATTGCCTGTGTAGTGGCTGTTGAGCGTTTTGAGAAAAACGCAGTGCCCGATTTTGCAGGACATACTGTATTTCAGGCCAAAGTGTCACATTTACCTTAGTTAAGTTATACTGTTTGTTTGTTGATGATTATAATGTTATGACTGTTTGACCAGTGTTAAAAGATGTACTCCTGTTGCATTTGTAGAAAATCTGTTCAGTCAGTGATATGTTGTGCTGTCCAGCAGCCTGAGCCAAATATGTCCAGTGGTTCTGAATCCCGAAGTTGAGTGGTCCTCAACTGAATCCTTCTTGACATTATTAATGTCCTAGGTAAGACATACAACTCTAGAAAAAGTAAATGATTACATTGTGAATAAATAAATACATTTTTAAAACTTTTTCTTTTTTCACGTTAGGACATTGAGCTTGGCCCATTTAAAAGCTATCACGTTCACCTCAGTGTTGTCCTGTTGTTGGTAGATCCATGAGCCTTTGCGTAGATCTGTTTCTTTATTCTGTCGGCACATTTCTGGTGAGTAATTCCACACAAACACAAATTCATACACACTTCCAGTAAATGTTGACTTAAATGTTGTACACAGAACTGCGAAGCACAGTATTCCCGCCTTGAACAGGCTGTGTAAAAAGGGGCTTAACATTGACACTAGTTAGATGCAAGGATCCGCATTAACTTCTGCTAATCCACGGACTGGGTGGCTTTAGCCCAAAAAATGAACATTTTGATTAATAACGGACGAATGGATGGAATGATATAATGAGGAACATAGTAATTAAATTCTCTAAGATTTTATACATTATGCTTTGTTGGCATGCAAATTATATAGGCACTATTGCAATGTACTTTTTAAAACCTTGGACTTCTATCTGCCTATGGGCTGTAGTAGTAAGCCAGGGTATACCTGGGTTATACGACTCACATTGTATAACCCAAACCACCTGTTCAACTTCAGTAATCTTAACCATCAAGATGATCTGTAAGTATCATACTGAGCACTTGTGTATTTTTATAAAAAAAAAAAAAAAAAACTTGTTTAATGTTCACAATCTTTTTGGTCATTAAAATATTACATCCAACTTTTGCCTTGTATGTATTTTTCATTAATGTAAGATAGTGTTATATAATCAAAGGTCTTTGGGTTTTTACCAAAACAGGCTAAGATACTGTTAATAAAATTCTTCTGTTAAATATACAAGAAATCTATGTAAAATTACATGTAAAAACTCAATTTATATTTGATATGATATCAATTTTAAACCCCCTACCGAGTTTTTTAAGAGGTTTTTTGACATTTTTTGAAATATAAATCAAATGTTTTTATATGTGGTTTTATTACATCAAATATGAATTAATATACAAGTTTTATGTAAAATGATGTAATAAAAACCAACTAATAACAGTACCTTTCTGCAAATTTAAGCCTTATTATTTGTATTATAACAATGTTCAACCTTATTTATAGGTAATTTCATTGTTTTTGCACGTGTATTCTTTATTAAACATTAAAAAGCCCCCAAAAATATAGAAAATCTCATGTAAAATTAAAGCTATAAACTGTATTTTAATTATGGAAAATTACTGTATTTTTAAGAGATAGTTATTTTCCGTTGTTTTCCAAGTTTTTTTTTTTTTTACAGTGTATTGTGTACATGTGTACATGTTCTTGCTGATGTCATCAATGATATCACGGTTATACCACGACTGCACAGTTTTTGTTTTCCTTTAATTAACTTGGAAATTTTACAAACAATCAGACATATTAGTTCTTAAATAAAATAAACAGATAGAATTAATCATTAAATAAAAACAAAAGAAATGGCTGCAGGTGTAGGCGTTAATTTAATATATCCTGTTAATAAGTATTTATTTATATCCAATTTGGAGCAATTGTAAAGACTATTTACAAATATGTGTATATATATTTACATATATATTTACATATTACATATATTATATTATATTTATTTATAATGCATGTCGTATGTAGTAATTGTGTACTTCGAATGTGTACATGTTTAGTGATAAAAGTAACTTGTCAATGGATCTAGGTAGGGGCCTGTGTATATTCTCATTTGTCCAGGTCATAGTATCCTAAAGGAGTTTTTTAAAAATCGAAAACAACTGGACTAGGTTATTTGTCTGTGAAGACGTTTCACCTCTCATCCAAGAGGCTTCATCAGTTCGTGTACGCATCTGACCAGGCTAGGACTGGTCCTAGCCTACAGGATGAGAGGTGAAACGTCTTCACAGACAAATAACCTAGTCCAGTTGTTTTCGATTTTTAAAAAACTCCTTTAGGATCTAGGTAGGTAAGTTTGGCTCTGCCCAGGCTGATTGTTTAGAAAAAGATATTGACTATATAAGCAGTTGAGCAGCTGAGAGAGAGGGATGTCTGTGCAGGTGAAAGCTTTATGGTGGTCTTGTAATGCTTAATGCAACTGACTTCAGCTTTACTTTGACATTCATTTTGTGACACCCAAAGTTAGCAGCTAAACATGATTTTTGTTAATTTTAGAAGTAAAACTGATGTTTAATGGCCAAAACCTAGCAGCTAATGGAATTTAGATTTTTCTTTTCATTTCATCTCACATAATGTAACTATTCCATGTTGGAAGGAAGACTAGTGAGTCCTGTGTGGAAGCTATTGGTGGAGCAAATAAAGAAATAAAGTAACTATTACTGTTTCATTTTCATTAATATTTGTGATGGCCATATCTAAGTGATATGGTGTCCAAAGGCAGCCGCTAACTTCATGACTTCTGATAGCCATTGGCAGCTACAGTTATAGACATTATTGCATTTAACTTAATATTCTATGTTAAATATCATAGATATTATACTTAATGGCCAATTTAGCAGCTAAGGTTGCTGACATTTTTTCACATTGCATTCATTTTAGAATCATTATGCTTTCATATTTTAAATTTCACCTCTCTATTAATTTCTTAGTAGGCAATGCTGACAGGTAGAGTAACTGTCACTGTTTCATTTAACATTAAAATTAAATTTAGCAGCTAATGTTACTGTGACTTTTTCCTTTTCCCTTGACTTTAGTTTATTAGATGCCAAAGATGGCAGCTAATGTAATTGAAGTTTTCCATTTTATCTTCTCAATACAACATAGATGACCAAATTACTTGCTAAGATAAATTTTTTTTTTTTTTTTTCAAACATTAGATGATTGGTGGCCAAAGTTAGCAGCTAATGTTATTGAAAATATTATAATCTACCCAGATATTGTACTTAATGGCCAATTAGGCAGCCAAGGTTACTGAATTGTTTTCATGTTTGATTCATTTTAGAACAAATATGGCAATGCTGACAAGTAAAGCAACTGTTACTGTTTCACTTCATTAGTGATGGCCAGAGTTAGTAGCTAATGTTAATGTCACCTTGTTTTCCATCGACATTAGATGTTAAAGAACGTAACAGCTAAAGTTTTTGAAACCACTTCAATTAAATACAAAACGTTTTGACATTTAATGGCTGAACTCAGCAGCTATTGAAATGTTTTGTTCATTTGCACATTACATTGACTTTAGAATTACTATGTTGTCGTTTTTTTTTCCACTACCAATTTATTTAGTAGGCAACGCTGACATGTAATGTAACTGTCACTGTTTGATTTCATTACAACATTAAATTTGTGATAGCGAGAACAGCTAATGATAATGTCACTGAATATTAACCTACCATAAAATTCTTATATTGATGATAGGGATGGGTACTGAACCCCGGTATTGAATGGCCCCGGGGTTACATTATTCCAGACCACAGTATCAATAAGCTCCGAACTTAACCGTTCTGCTATAGGTACTGGAGCAGTTATCTTGCACATTTATTTCACCAATTGTATGTATATTTTAGCTATTCTCACAGAAGACGGGAGATCTATCTCTCTCTCTCCCTCTGCCTGCCTGCTGTTTGTGTGAGGCAGGGGGCGGGGCTGTTGTTCCAGTGACACACACACCAGCCCGTTGTCACAAGTGTGACAAATGTTTTGCTCAAGTTTTTTTTTTTTTTGTTCCTCAAAAAGTATCGGTTATCGTTAAAGTACCAGATCGATAAGCAGTATCGATAACAGTAGTAGTGCCGTTAAAATCTAACGATACCCATCCCTGTCCATGACCATTCCACAGCATCAAACATGTTTTCATTATTGTAATAATAACCAATTACTTTTTGTGCATAAATATAACTGTGACTGATCCACAGCCTTAGGTGTGTGTGTATTATTGTTACAAAGATGATGAAGGTCCAGTATGTCTGCCAGTGGTATGCTTCTTTGGGTCATATCCCAGTGCAGGGACAAGCAACCTATATGGAGGGCCTGTTAGTTTTTTGGAAAATGCATACTTCTTATCACATATTAAAGTTGTTGTTTTGCCATTCCTCAAGGTTGAGTGTAGTAGATGTATTTATAGTGCAACTTACGGAAAATAGGTTAGTTCACCTATTCCCTCCTCACTCTCTTCTCCCTTCTCCTCTCCTCTCCTCTCCTCGTGTTAGATGAGTTAAAAACAGATCATATTTCCACAGGTGGCTGTGAAACGAACTCACCCTGGAATGTTGGGTGACATAAATCTCTGTAATTGCATGGTATCGATCAGATAACTAAAGCTACAACTGGCAAGGGGGACGCCCTTTTTCTTACTCCATACCATTTTTCATGCTTTTATCTGACATCAAGAAGGGAATGTTAATAACTGCACATGCACGCACAGGCACACACACACTCAATCTCTCTCACAAACACGTGGTCATGGGACACAAATGTGGATACTTCCACATCTAGCAGAGCTACTGACACTTCTATGGAAAAAGAGAGGATGTGAAGAAATATGCTTTTACTGCTCAGACTTGTGACTGCATATATTGAAGGTATTCATCGAGACTCAGAGAAAACCATGAGATCAGTGTCCTTTAATTGATGGGATAATGTCACGACTTTTAAAATCTGTAAACTTCTGCAGAATGACTGCACAGTATGACGACATGACTGAGGAAAGAGAGACTCTTTCCATCCAGACTGACTTCCATGACGGGGCTGTTTGTGTTCTTGCCTGTGTTTACATAGGAGTATACATGTAAAACACACATGATATCCCTTTAGGACTCCTCTTTGGGAGTATGCACACTGACTAACTATCAACATTGTTGTACCTACTTACTTTTCAAGATCTATGAAAATAAAATAAAAAATTACAGTAATGAGGATTGTGCACAGGGTTGATCTAACATGTTTGAGCTTGAACATAAGAAAGGTTAAAGTTATGTTCTTTTTCCAAAACCAGTGCACAGCCTCCTAATGTTGACATTTTCATTAAGGGTCAAAAGATTGATATCGTTACTGAATTTAGATGGATTGGTAACATTTGATCCAAATCTTAACAAATTAGAAACTTTCTTTCTATGGATATAGCCGAGACAGTTATGCTTGTTATGCTCCTTTATTGTGCTGAATTGTAAAGTGTCTTTATTGTAGGCTAGTAAATGTTGGGGACCTTTTGTCGCATTGCTTTCAGGCAGTCAGCTTTCTCTGTGAAAACCACAACTCAGTGGAATGCCCTGCAAGATGATGTAAAGAGCTGCAGTTCTATCTGAAGCTTTCAAGTGAAATTTAAATATCCGTAATAAGCTACATAACTCTGTTACCACTGACATATTTTATACATTTTGCTTGACTCTATTATATTTGTTTTACTTGGTATTCAAATATCCTTGCTTTTGATTTGTCTAACATACTCATGGTGCTGACAACGTGGTGTGTTGTATTACTGTGTGTAATTTGTTATATGTTTTGTCTTGTTAGCTTGCTTAGTGCTGTTCTGTCATTGGGTGGAAGTTTTAATTGTGACTTGCCAGGGGACTGCAGATGAAAATTACCCTTAGGGCTAACTATATGTATAAATATATAATAATATATAATATATGTGTATGTATGTATGTGTGTGTGTGTGTGTGTGTGTGTGTGTGTGTATATATATATATATGAAAAAGTATGTGAACCCTTTGGAGTCT
>NW_019446990.1:0-1192 GCF_002814215.2 Seriola lalandi dorsalis
ATGTGTGTGCAGGTCCATTCATAAGTGACTGATGTGCTTATTTGTGTTGATTTAGGCGTTTTAACCATAGCAGCTGACATCTGGTCATAATTGAAGAACAATGAGGAAAAAGACACACAAACATAGACATAATGAATGTTTGAATAAATGAGCTTGTACATGATTTATGTTCATCAAGCGGCAGCTATATAATGAATGTTGAAAGAAGAAAAATGGAGGCGCAGCATGAAACGTGACAAATGGAAAATAAACCCAAAGCAGGACTTGGAAGACGTTTGTTTCAGAAAAATGATTCTGTTGAACATTTACTGAAATAAAGCTTTGTGGATTTGTGCCAGGATTAGTTCACTAACGCTGCTAAACTCAACTAAAATAAATGATCATTTAATACACACTGACATGCTGACGTCACACAGCTCAGTCCTGTATGTCGTGACGATTCAGTGTGATGTTGCATGAAGACTAAATGATTTCAAATTGCTGCTTCAGTCTACTTTTATTTCACGAGCAGCATCCAGTTCTTTAAAAGTGATTTGTGCTCCTTCATCCAGGTCTGTTCTTTTTCCATTGAACTGCATTGCATGTGTGAGACTGCAGCTGTCTTCCGGCCAGAAACTAACACATCGGATCAGGTTGCGGACCCACATCATCTCTCTATCCCTCAGTTCCTCCATCCTGATACCTCCTCTGTTTTTGTGTTCTCATGTTTCGGCGTTTTTAATTGAGATATCTGGTGCCTCATCTGGAGAGGATGTAGAGGTGGCCAAGGTTTGCAGTCTAATTAGCATGAGTCATGCACACAGAGAGAAATGAATGAGTGAGTGTGATTGCACCGAGCCTAAAAACAATCTCAAGTAACCCAGTCTCTTTCTTGCACACACACTCACCCACCTACTCACAGACACACGAGGGCAGCTGTGCCCTAGTGTCTTGCTGTGGTTTTCTGAATGTTAATGTTTTTACCGCCAGATACTTCTGCTCAGGTTACACACGCACCACTTTTTTCACTAATGGCAGAAAAATGCATGTAGTGAACCTGGAGCTGCAGCTCGCTGGCTGCTGGTGTGGAGGAACCGCTCGGTTGGTGTTCAGTTGAGGGTTTGAGGCCTCACAGGGGATTTTTTTTTTATTTTATTTTTTTCAGGGCTGTCTCAATCCTGATTTACAGAACATGAAAAAGATGTTATTTTAA
>NW_019446991.1:0-1284 GCF_002814215.2 Seriola lalandi dorsalis
AAAGACAGCGTTGTTCCTGCAGTAAAAATTTTAATCACATATTTGATTACAGCATAGAATAATTTAAAATGAGGAGTTTTACTTAAGGAATATTTTATTGTGTTAAACCCCGAAAAAGATAAGAGTCAAGTTCAGCAGCAGAATATGGAAACAAAACAAGATCCCAGAAGTTTTGTTAGATATTAAATAATGCAGGAAAAAAAAAAAACTAAGGCCGTCCTCAGGTGAAATAATATTATTAATTCAACCCATGCATAAGTGTTAAATGTTTAGATGTTATGTATGAAACTTATATATTGACATTTATGTCTAGCCCTTGCAAATATGTATGTGTCTTATATTGTAGACATGTTAAAATTAATAAGAAATGAATAAGAAAAACATGCAAAACTTGCATATATAAATGAAATATATAATGTTAACAAATATGGTTGCAACATGTTATACCACATAAAAATGTATCAATATATGTACATATAAAAATTTTACTATGGGTATTTCATGTATGCTCTAAACTTATATTTTATATATCCATATATATGTGTGTGTGTGTATATTTGAGCAATATCACACAAGAAGGAGAGATGTTGCACTGACTATCAGCACAGCTGTGATTCAGTCATAGGTACAAGTATTAGTGTGATATTGCTTTTATACAACAGTTCTACGAGCGCCATATTAGTTAAATACATTATTTAGCTAATACATTATTTAACTAATATGAATATAAAAAGTTAAATACGTTATTTAACTAATACATTAAACAGATTATGATTTGTTTGTTTATTTTATCATGTATTTGGCTACGCCAAAACAAATAGTTCCGCAACTGGACTGGTACTAGACTGTTGCTAAGCAACACATAAACATTTTCCTGACCTGCACAGTGCACACTAGCTTGCTACTTTGTCTACTCGTTACCTCAGGTGTGTGCTGAAGTATCCAGGCTTCTCCCTTCATCCTCTTCTGACGACCACACGTCATTAAATTCAAATGTTATTTCTGGAAATATTTTCATCTTTGCAAAGTTTGTTACAATCTAAGAGAGATAATGTTGATGTAACGCTGATTAATGGTTAATAGAACACCTGAGAAGCAGAGTGATACATGTAGTTACAAGTCCCAGTGCCATTATACTCTATATCAGCACTCATGGAATGACTCTTGTGTGATACACATACACTGTTTCCCATAGAGTTGGAATAATTTTTTTTTCAGTTTAATTGTGGTTTAATTGTGGTTTCATTTTCATTGTGATATGTTTGGAAGAGATTGACTACTAAA
>NW_019446992.1:0-1507 GCF_002814215.2 Seriola lalandi dorsalis
GAGATGGGAAATAGCAGGGAAGCCAGACAGTTTGACACCATGCACTGTATGTCACATTTAATTGGAGCATGTTTTATCCGTGTGCATTCGTCTGTGGGTTTCGGGGTGAATTATTAGCATACAGTAATAGCATGTTTCTAATTACACACAACCAGAATATACTCCAAATTGCAGTTTGAGATTTGATTTTTGTTAGTTGCAACTGCTTTTCTGCTCCAAGAATGGACTTTAAAGTGCAGCAGATGGATGAAGTAATGGGCAGGTCTCTAATAACAATAATTAGCCTACATCCACAAGGCGGCTCAGCCAGAGCTTAAGGAGGAGGACAAGTAATTGATGGCCTGGGATCAGCCTTCTCCTCTATTGTCATCCTGTTTACCATGCCTAATTATGGCTAACAGAGGAAGATGTGGGTATTATCATTAACCAATGTATAATCAGAAATAATTCTTTTGATTGGCTCCTCATGAAACATCGCTCCAAATCTTCCTCCATGCTGTGTTTTGTAGAAAAAACAAACTTTTTAAATAATGTTTTTGAAAGTGCAGTTGACCCTCGGTGCCCCTCACGATTGCTGCTATTCAACTGCGGTGATGCACCGAGCACCATGCTCTTTAGCTGTCGTCTCAAAATAATCCCAGCCTCATTACAGACAAGTTACTCCTCTCTGCACTTTAGCTGGCTCCACAGAAATGTAAAGTTCCAATACATATCCATTGTGTTGAGTTGTAAACAACCAGAGGACGGTGTCATTTTACAGTTTTCAAAACAGACTAAAAACTATAAAGTGAGTTTTTTTAAAAGCCAGTAATTGCAGCAGCAGATGAACTCATCCTGGAGTGAACACAGCTCTTTCTGCCTCCCACAGATGTATCATTTTATTTTGCACAAAAGTTGGTTAAAATGGTGCTTTTCATGCTTCTGCAGTGCATCCTCGGCATGATGCACCATCAAAGGTGAGTCAGACTCAAGAGCATGTCAGACACAAAGGCTAAGTGTCTGGAAGCGACTCAAAATGAGGACATGTGGTTTTATACAGGTAGTGGCGGAAAAAGTGTTTTGTCCCACCCTCTTTGTACCTCTGAAGGCGTCCCAGAGGGCTGTGAGGCGGCACATAACCAGGTAATGGCCCACAGTGGGGGGAGGTTATCAAAGCACACAGGCGCCGTGTCGGCAGTAATGAAGCCGCGCTGCCCCGACCTGCTGCTCCGGCTCACCATCAAACCTCTCGGCTACAGGGTTTATTTGTTTTGTTCCTCTGGCTGGTCGGACTAAGAGGCTTTTTTCTCGCAGTCAGAAAGGCAGCGGGCCCGAGGGATCATTAAAATGATGAACAGACCTGAGAGAAGAAAGCAATTTGAAAGTGATTAGGGAATGCAGATTTTATTTTGCCTGAATTTTCGCTTTGATAAATACAAATCCCAAAGATGTAGATAATGAGAAGCCGATGAGTTACAGAAGGATTTCGAAGATTTCAGATAATTAAAATTCTCATTGTGTAAACAAG
>NW_019446993.1:0-1241 GCF_002814215.2 Seriola lalandi dorsalis
TTTTTTTTTTGTTGTGTTCCCTGGTTACCATGTGGGCACAGTGTGAGATGTGTTTGTCTCCTTCGGCAATATGTTTTCCAGACAGAGAAAGACACTGGAGACAGGGGCTTGCAAACCAGCACGCACACAAATACATGTCTCTGTGTGTACAAACACTTCCAAATACACACACACACACACACACACACTTGCACTGATGAGAGTGTGTTGGTATCGAAGAGATCGTGAGAGAAAACTGATGTGAAAATCTCAAGTTTGGAAGTGGATGGAAAGTGAGTAATCAAAGAGAAAATTGCCAGCAGCCTCAAACATCATGTGCACACACATACTCTGAACATCCATATATACAGTACAAAGAAGTAGTGGCAGCAAAAGGAATAAAAAATGGAGTAGCAGAGTGATCAGAATGACCTTATCCTGAGTAGGTAGAGGACAAATATATAATTTAGATTAACTGAACTGAGATGTAAATGTGTTTGGAGTGAGCACTTACAAAACACTTCATATTCAAATGAAACCAGATACTAGAAAATACACAGCATACATTATAATACTATAATAACATTATCTTTTATTTGTTTTGCTTTTTTTTTATCTCTTTGTCTTGTGAAACTTTTTCAAAAACAATTTGTAATGCATTTATATAAACACCGTTTAGATATTAAATGTCATCACTTCATTTCATCCTTATAAAGATTTGTGTTAAATTCTGTCATAA
Source organism: Seriola lalandi dorsalis (assembly GCF_002814215.2). Lineage (NCBI taxonomy): Eukaryota > Metazoa > Chordata > Actinopteri > Carangiformes > Carangidae > Seriola > Seriola lalandi. The sequence goes on from NW_019446993.1 coordinate 719, forward strand.
CCATAGACTGTGTGAAGCTCAGAGTGAGCTGCTCCGCCATTGCCGTCTTGGTAGTGCCTGACTCCGCCTAACTCCCGGCTAATCTAAAAATAGGCAAAGAGGTGGGGCGTGTGTGGAGCCAAGACTTTGGTGCATGTCGGTTTGTGGCAAACAGATGCTCAACCACCTGTCACTCAAAGCGGCCACGTCCTAAATTATGCAGAACTTTAAGCCTAAAATAAAATCTAAACGGATGACTTTAAAACAAAAATTCACCCCCGTCCAGTTGTCATGAAGGAGGAAATAAGCTCTAGAGACCAAAACAGTTTTTTGTTCCAGGCCGTAAACATGTTCATTTCTGCTGTAAAGTTGGACAGAGTCTGTGGGGATTGACTTGCTTTTGGAGCCAGGCTCTAGTGGCCATTCGAGGAACTGCAGTCTTTGGCACTTCCATGTTGGCTTCATCTTTCAACTGCTTGGTCCTAATTAGTGCATGAATTTGTGAGTTATGGACAAAATGTGTTTTCTTAGGTCACACTGACCT
>NW_019446994.1:0-1354 GCF_002814215.2 Seriola lalandi dorsalis
GAAGTAGGACAATGTCAACATAATAAAGGAAAATTAGTTTGTTACAGGCTGACCTCAGAAGAGTTGTTTTTAGAAATCTAAAGCTGCTTGACCTGCTGTCACCAGGACCCGACCTCAGATTAGCAGAAGAAAATGGATGGAGGGATGAAGCTGCATTAATCATTTAAGGGCAACTGGCGGGGTTAAACAACAAACAGGTACGCACATTGGCTATATCTTTGTTCTGGTCATGATCTTGCAGTAGAATGAACCTTCAAACAACTAGTCTGACTTCCTTTGTCAATTGTCTTTTTCTCACCATCATGACGGCAATACACAGTAGTGCTTCCTGCAGTGATATCCTATGTGAGTCAGAGGGTGTTGTAACACGGCCATTGTACAGACAGATGGTTTCTTAGTAATCAACAACCCATTGCTGCAGAAAAGCTGTAAAATCCCCCAATTTCTTAATCCCTGAAAGGGGTCTGTTTTATATAAAATATACAGTATTCAGTTTTTGGCAACCTAAACTAAAAAAAATGTATTTTTGGCACTTATTTTTGTTCCATTTAAGGTTATTCACTGGACTTGAACTGCTCAGAATATAAGAGTTAAGAGATAAAAGTTCAAAAACTTCAGATACCGTCCCTTTTTGCACATTTTCACTGTGTTGTAAATTTAATTTTAAGTGGATACAAAACATTGCTCATCAATCTACACTCAATAATCTGTCCTGACAAAGTGAACACATAGTTTTTGCTACATTTCTTAAAAATCAAAAAACAGAAATCTCTCATTTACAAAAGCATTCAGACTCTTTGTTGTAGCACTTGTTGCATCCTGTTCGCTGGTTTGTCTTGAGCAGCTTCTAGAACTTCACTTGAGTCGCGTGACAAACTGATTTAACTGACACTGAACAGCATGCTACGAGGTAGCTTTCTCAGCAGCAGAGGAGAAAGGGACTGGTCGGAAATGAGGGAAGAATGAATACGGAATAATACAGAGAGGAAAACTTGTTCCAGAGTAGATGGGACCTGAAACTGGGACGGCGGTTAACCTTTCGACCCAACAACAGAATGGAATGAACTGCCCAAGTCCAAACATGCAAAGCTTGTAGAGACTTTCCCAATAGTTTTCTCAATGAGTGATTTCAGTTTTTGTTTTTAAAAAACAGTGCAACAATTGAAGTGCATCATAAGCCAACCTGTACTTTGATTTCTTCAAAACCCAAACTTCAAAAACTTCAACCTCCCTTTGACAGACTGTCCTCCTGTGAAAAACGAGCCCACAGATTGTGCAGCAGGTTATTATGACCCATAGTTACATTTGTTTGCTAGGTGATATCTAGTGGCCGTAGCCATTGCGTCAGGAGCAA
>NW_019446995.1:0-1148 GCF_002814215.2 Seriola lalandi dorsalis
GACACAGTGAGAGCTGCTCACTCACACACACACACACACACACACACACACACACACACACACACACACACAGCTGTTGCCGTGGGCGACCATGTTGAGTGAGATAAACAAACAGGATGTTTTCTTCTTCTCTGTGTTTAGGTTCGCGACAGGAACGAGGTTTAGTCGAGTGGAGATCTTCCTCCTCCTCCTCTTCCTCCTCCTCCTATGACCTTCCTTTGGGGATGGGCGTGGTCAGGCGGACTCACTGGCTCAGACGGTTTCCGATCAGCCCCTCTTTCAGAGGTTTCAGGGCATCTGACGACCCACCGACACCTGAGGAGGAGGTGGAGGAGGAGCAAGGAAGAGGGGGAGAGGCAGAGGAAGCTGCTGATGTCCACCTGACCAGCACTAAGGTGTGACTGTGATGTCATTAGTCACACCTGTGAGGTGACTGAACCAAATCAGATCAGCAGGAAGCGCTTCTGTTCAAGTTTTACTTTTTCATTCATAGACATTTGATCACATCAGATGACTGATCGATCAGCTGATTTGATCAATTAGCATGATGTCACAACCTGTTAAAGAGAGGGATGATATACTTCAGCCTCTGTTACCATGGCAACCAGATTAGCACCTACAACAGGAGCGCTCAGTGTTTTCATGGCTTTTATTTATGACATCAAAAAATGTATTTATTACACGTGTGAGAAAAATATCTAAAGTGAAACAGATTTTTATCGTCATGTGTTTGATTCACTGAGGATGAAAAACCTTTGGTCAACAACAACAATACTAATGAAATGTTAGTGATGCATATTATTTGTTTCATCTTAGTTTCCACTAAATATTTAATTCATATGTGAAGTATCAGGGAGTCACAAATGTATGTAACAGGCTAATTAAGTTTTGAATATATTTTAATCACTAATACATATATATGACTGTTAAGATCACATTCACTGAAATAAATGACTGATCTGAAATCAGACCGTTTTTATGTTTTTAAACACCAAGTTAAACACTGAAGATTAATCAGTTGTTCATATAAAACAGAGAATCATCAGCATAAAAACAGACGAAAGCTTCCAGTAAAAACACCAGATAAATATAGTTCTTTTAAATGTATGACATAATTTAATAATAACCATTTATAGTTCTTCTTTCAC
>NW_019446996.1:0-1196 GCF_002814215.2 Seriola lalandi dorsalis
CTGGCTTTGGACAAAGGTAATAATATTTCCTTAATTTCGTCATGTAGCCTATTTCAGTTTAATGAAAGAGAAGAGAGTCTTAACATTTATTGTGGAACCTCTGGGATCCTGATCCTGTTCCTGGTCTACAGGACTGCACCTGAACCAGTCATGAAAAAATACTGACCTCTGTTATTGTGTTGTACTTCAGGTGTTGAGTTTGTAGCCTATTCCCACAGTGATGTCACCTTAGCAACACACACTGGGACCATGATGGGCTTTTATTTCAGGCTCACCGATCAAACCCTGGTTTGTTTTGCAGCAATGGTGCAGACATAGACAGGGACAAGTGTCACAGCTGTTTCACCACAGGTTTGAGCCTTGAGCTTCATAACAGTTAACAGACCTGAGGAGCCGGTTCATGTAGTTCCAGTATGTGAGACATACTGTATCTGCTGGTGCAAGACCTCACCTATTATTGTTTGACAATAATTATGACACAACTGATATTCAAATGTAAGATAATCACTACATAGTGTCATTTAGTACATTTAGTATCGTCAGTTTTCACCAGATTAGTTGTGCAGTGCAGGATTTGAGTTTTGAGAGTAGACTGTGTCTCTGTGCGGATTTTTGTCAAGGTCTCTTCAGACTTTGAGACTTTCACTCAGACCTCCTCCTTTTTCCTGCACAGTCTCCTCTGTTGTTATATGATGTGGCCAATCTGCAATCTTATTATGTTAAGCACTTCCAACTTTACATAGACATCCTCCAAATATATGGACAAACAATCAGCTATTGATTTATATTGTAGTAAAGCAGAACAACAGTGACAGGTGATATATAGCGTCAGTATAAAATAGAGAGTAGCTTTACATTAACCCCACTACATTTACCCACCAGGGTGAAGTTGTGACAGCAATTAAAACCTGGTATAATGAAATCCGGGTGTACTACCTGAGCAGAGCTCTTATAAAGACATTGCAGGTGTTGTCTATAGGAGGTATTTTGTCAGTTCAGACTTCTACGGTAGCCGACGAGGGCAAACCCGCTGCAATGGCCTAAAACACTTCCATCAGGAGAAACGAGCTGGAAATTCAGAAATTATGCAACAACAAAAACACATAAACCCCCCAAAAAAATGCAAGAAAAAACACTGCATATCCAGAAAACACAATAGAAGAGCTCCAGGCCTCTAGGGGAATCTCTAAGTGGAA
>NW_019446997.1:0-1315 GCF_002814215.2 Seriola lalandi dorsalis
TTTCCACATAGGAGCCCATCACTCGCTGAAAAAAAATAGATGCTGCCCTGAAAAACTTTATAAAAATATATAAATAGAACTTCATTGAAACTTTTTTTTGCCCATCGTTACGATCGGTTATTATTGTAATCTCAAAATAACGGCGGGGAACGGTGGGAACAAAACACTGAGCAGGAAACACGTAAATGCACAAACAGTTAACCTGATTAACAAAACCACTTTATTTAAAGTAAAATCCAAAGTGAGCATACCGGGAATAATCCCTAATAATCCCTCGCTCCATGGGAAAGCTTTGTAATGACGTCACCATGTTCCCCGATTTCAGCAATCAACTGGGTGAATAAAAACAAGCTGTTTGGAGGATAAAAGTCAAAGACCTAATAATGATCTTTAGCTTTTTACTCCATGTGTTCCTTTAAGACCAGACGGATGCTGTTAGAATGAAAGCAACGTGACTGCATTGGCTCTGTGTTCCTCTCTATCACTCTCATCTCCAATGGTACAACTAGTCCTTGAATTGAAAAATTAAAGTGTAATATTTACTGTATTGTAAAATCAACATTATGCTGTTAAGTTACAACACTGATACCACTCAGGATCAATGAAATCGATTTCTTCCTCCAACAGCATGAACTGTCCAGTTAGTCTCAGGCCATGTGTGACGTGCCAAAGCTGTCAGTGGCGTGTATGAATCATCCTGAGCAGATCCACGGCCACCTCCATGTGTTTGACTTCTGAGAAGTCATTCATCATCTGAGCAAAGAGCACGCAGTCACTGTCTGGTTTCCCCATTCACAAAAGCATCTTGTGTTTTTGGAACGCTCCCACTGTAAGCAATAACAAGCCTTTTATCTAAGAGGCTTTTTCCTGCACATAATGTAATTATGTTGAACATTTGCCAAGGGAGAAATTTCCTCCCTGAAGTGGGAGGTTACAGCTCAAAGGAATACTCCGATAGTTCATTACACTTGTGCTCGTACATTTTACTTTTCCTTCCAAAGACCTACTGGAAAATTTTAGGTGATTAAATGTGTGTGTTCTTCTCTCTTGTGTGTGTCAGTACGGCACAATAGAAAACAGGCAGTTTTGAGTACTTTATGTTTATATATCTGTGGGTCTGTGGACAGACTTTGTCGCCATAACAACAGCATCACAACCTGCAAGATACAGTCACAAAATGCTACAGGTGTGTAGCTGAGATCAACATGAGGCCGAGTTCAAAGGTGGGTGCAAAGTTCAAATGGGAGTGGTCTGACCCATGACCACCGAGTACTCATGTAATAATGTGGTAATATCTACTGAGCACTCATGTGAT
>NW_019446999.1:0-1200 GCF_002814215.2 Seriola lalandi dorsalis
GAGGCGTGTGATTGAAGTAGGACAACAGGTCCAAACATACAGCCAGAGTCATAAAGAACTGTCTTTAGAGACAAGAAGAAACAGGTGGTCTGGCCCCCACAGAGCCCTGATCTCATTATGAAGTCAGTCTAGGATCACATGAAGAGACAGAAGACATTGAGACAGCCTAAATCACATGGAACAACCTACCTGCCACAAATTACCGAGTAAAAAAACTGAATGGGCAGGAATATTGGGTGCTTCTTTAAATTTAGGTTTCGGTTATTTGACAAAACCACGAGCCTGATCCATGATACTCTGTGAAATAAATGAACACACACATTCTTTTTTCAATCATCATTAAATGTAATACTCCATAGCACCCAAAGTGCTTCATAACAAAGGGAAAAATAAAAAGAAGCATAAACAAGTGAAAATAAAATGATGTCTCAAGTTAAAGTAGAACACAATTGATTAATGGTTAAACAAAGTTTATAAATTGCTCAGATGCCATTTTACTGAACCTTGGAGCACAGTCTTTTTTGCATATACAGTAGGGTCCAGAAATCTGAGACAACTTTCCCATGAATGGGATTCTAAATGTTTTCATAAATATGGGTGACCTATGCTACTGTGTAATCTGTTAGTGACAAACAGGATGAACTTGAATTAGGAATGAGAAAAGTAAAAAATGGGGGATTAAAAAAAAAAACATGACCCGTCAAATCTGAATAAGCTAAACTATATTCAACTACAGTATATGCAGCAAGAGTATCAAAAATCAAATGAAAATCTGAGCAAAAATAGATATTTAAAAGATTTTTCTCATTTACATTTGTGACTCATTAGTTGCATTTATCACTCTGCCCTCATATTGAAATAGCTAAGCACATTAGTCTCACAAAAGCATTTGTTAAGCTGCCTGTCAGGCTTTATTATTACATTCAGTGGTGTTGCAGGTTTCAAATCAGCCTAGATTTCACTATAATTATAAATACATCTGTCTTGTCTTTCCTCCTCTTCCAGAGCAATTTAAGTTCCTTTCTGCTTTGTAGTTTACCTGAACAGCATGACTTGTTCATCATTTGTTTTCCACTGCATGGCCAGTTGTTGGGAAGACATTATTGCACAGTAGTTTTCTATGATTGTTGTAGAGTGTTGCACATTTTGTTGGAACATAGCAGACTAGTGTGCTTCACAACATCCATAATCTGAGGGCGC
>NW_019447000.1:0-1379 GCF_002814215.2 Seriola lalandi dorsalis
GCGAAGCCATGGCAGTAACGACAGCTTGTTTACTTCCAGAGATTCTCCTGTAATCGAAAGCTTTTCTGAGCTGCACTCATCACAGGATGAACTTGTTCACTGGGAACTACAGTGATCAGTGTCTTCTTCCAGACAGGAGACACAGCGTCGTGTGGTGGTGAAGGCACCAATCTGCTCCGGTTACAACGCTCCATGTTTTTTATTAGATGTAAAACAGAAACAAGAAGCCTTAGTAAAACAATCAGTTCCTGCTCTGACCTGTGGTGTGCTGTGGAAACATTACTTCATCCCTCAAGTAAGACAGACAGGTCTGGAGCTGACATGAATATACACTTCCTGCATGCATAAAATCACATATACATACATTTGGTGTACACGCACTGTCAGATCGCTGACAAATCTGAAGCTGAGTGATGGAAAGAGATGGAGCGATGAGGAGGGGTGGAGATGAAGCAGTGCTGCTGCCGCTGCTGTTGTTGTTGTTTTTCCCCCTCCATCCTTCGCTCTCGTCACCGTCATCACCTCTCTGAGCGTCGTACAGGGAGAGATTCATCACATAAACACCCCCCACCCTTTCTTTTTAAATGCCCTCCGAAAAAAATGGCAGCCTTTCAACTGCCTCTGCCCCAAACCAACATGGCTGCCAGTCGGCGCTGCCAACGCCGGTGCCCTTTTCTCCAATTTGGCCCCCGTCCAGCTTTTCACGCTGATTGCATCTCTCCCTGTTAGGGCCTTGGTTTTGGAAGGAGTGATGTGGCGAGCGAGCGAGCGAGGGAGAGAGAGAGCGCCTGTTAGGGCCTTGGTTTTTTGAAGGAGAGAGAGAGCGAGGGGAGGGGGAAGAGCGCCAATACAAACATTGTTCCGCTGGCTTTTTACAAGCCAGGAGAGTGGGGAAGTTAATAAGCAGGTATTGGTTTTTAACTGCGGCCCGTTTATTGCTTTGCCCTCGAGCGTGCTGGAGTGCTCCACTCCACCTTTTTCCTGTCCATCTGCCCATCACCTCTGCTAACCTCCCTCTCCATGTCAGCTCTCCTTTTGTCTTGACTCGCCTCGTTCAGCCATTAATTCAGCATCCTCATCATCTGTTTTTTTTTTCTCTGTCTCTAGCTGACTTCTTCTTTTCACCCCCCCCCCCTTTTAAATGTCTTTATTTCAAGCCGTGGCGGAGCCATGTGAAAAAAATTACAAACAAGCCCAACATGAACCACTTAAATGACCTATCATTATGTCACTATTGATTCAGTGTACTGTGTTTATTGCGTATATGTATGAGGTTTTAAAACCACATCCGTCTGTCAATGCCGGACTGTTATTAAAAATCGGATGTCAGCCAGTCGGTGTTGTCCAGCTCTGATGAATATGACGCAGATTAATTATGC
>NW_019447001.1:0-3273 GCF_002814215.2 Seriola lalandi dorsalis
CAGCTTGGGTAGGGACAAAAAGAAAGAAAAGAAGACAGTGAGAGAGAGAGAGAGAGAGAGAGAGAGGGAGGAAAGCAGGAGAAGAGGAACCACAGAGGCGCAGGTGAGCATGGGTGTGGTGTGAATGACGCACATGCACACAGGCCTCTGAAGGCGTCATCCTAAAATGCGGGAATGTAAATATCCTTTCTAGTGAGGCTAATATTGATTCTAGCTGTCACTTTCTTGACTAAATGCCAGGCTCACTAGTAACTCCTGACAGCAAAAGGAACTAGCTTGTAGATTGTGCATGAAGAATATAATACAGTTTTAGGTATAGTCCTGCCTGTCATAAATCATTAGACAGTATCTATATAAACAGTAAAACCAGAGTCTTACTTCCTGGCTATGGTTGTGACCCGTATCCTCCTCTGTGTGTTGGAGTGCTGGTACTGGGTTACAAACTGGATCGCCCCTCGGCCACCCTGTGGGACTGGTGCATTGTGCTAAACAGACAAACACACAGTGAAGAAAGTAAGACAGCAGTTGACAATCAGTCCTCTATTGCATGAGCTGAACCAGTGACCACACACAAGAAACCACACAAAAAGCCTTTGTTTGTACAGTTTTACTAAACAAAGGCTTCATCATAGCCTTGCAATTGTTTGATGTGATTAGCGACTGTACTTTCAACAGCACACAGTAATCCCGTCAACTCAAAAACTAAGGTTCAAGTCAGGGTCCTTTACCTGATTCACCACTTCAAAATACATGCCCAGAGTGGTGGAGGGGTTGAGACTGCACACTTTCCACTGGGTGGTGCCACCGATACCCATCTCCTACAAAAAGCAGAGAACATACCGTGATGAATGCCGGTAAAAAACAGCTCTCAGATTACCTATTGTGAGAATAAAGAATCTGAATCTCCCAGTTTTATCTGGGGCAGTGACCCACATTCTCTGAAACGCAGGAACCCTTGGAGTTGAGCGAAACACACGGTCCAATGGCCCCGCAAACCTTTAGCTCCCTTGATGTCTACACAGACAGAAAAAAGACAAGACATAAATTCAACTTCAACAACTTAACATTAAATGCTCAAATACAGCAAGTAATGTCAAGTTACTATGATGGTAAATTGCTTCTTTACCTTGACTTCCAAGACACCTCCAAAGGCCATGCGGAAGTCTCCATTGTAGTCTTTACTAAAGACTCTCTGGAAGGTTTGCTTGAACAGGGAGGTATTGAAGGAGTCTCCCATCACAATGTGGCCCCTGATAACAAAGCAAAACTAATTATTAGGATGCTAAACTATGCTCAAAAGAGACACACAATGTAATTCCACACCCTCAACCAATTAAACAATAAGGGCTGACGCACCCGGTGAGATTAGATAAGCACTTCATCTCCAGCAGTCCAGTCTGGTCCAGGGCACAGGCGTAGATGTCAATACTGTGGCCGTTTACAGCTGAACGGTTGGCCATGGCTTCATAATACTGTGCAATACAAGAAACAGACAGAAGACAATTTGATGTCAGTGAGCATACCTTCAGTAAATGGTGTAAGAAAAGGATTCATAATAACAAAAGGAACATTTTTATAATTCATCTTGTATGAAAGGGACATGCACATAATTGTTCACCTTAGTGGCTTTCTTCAGGTGGCGAGCGTTGTCCTTCTGTATGTCATGCCAGGAGCGGATGGGGGTTTTCAGCTCATCGCCCACCACCATACCAGGGCCCTGGGTGGGGGGCCCTCCGATGAACAGCATTACACGAGCCCCTGTGTTTGGGAATGTACCCTGTGGGTGAGGAGAAGAAGAATTTGGTTTCAGTTAAGGATAAGTACCATTGTAACTGTTCTTACAATTTAACACTTTTTTACTCTAAGACACAAAGTAGTCAGTTTAAAGTGCCAACTTTGCACTTTAAACTGATTCCCCTGCTGCACATCTGCACTGCTCATAAACTGGTGCTTCCATGGGTAAAAATCATCCCTCGGTCAGTTTTGTCCTGTAGCACAATCCCTGTTTTTAGGCTGTGGATAATAAGCATGAATGGACAATTTACCTAGTTCTCAAATTTTGTTGTGAAGATACTTCATTGGCTTTATGAAATGAGATAGGATCACATCTACAGATAATGCCTCAGTAATCCATAATAGAAACTTTTAAAGCTAAATAAAAAACTGAAATGAATTTGATAACACTGAGTATGGACATATTTAATTATAATACAGAAATGTTTTATTCAGTCATTTGAAATGATTTTTCATTCTAACAATGCTGTTTTTCACACTCAACTAGAAAAAGCCAAACCCAGCTTCAGTGAATGTATGTATAAAGTTTCAGAAAAGGGCGAACCTGACAGCCAACACTTCAACCAAGGTCCACAGTGCAAGAGTCCAAGACACAATGATACATTAGGAAAGAGGCCACAGAGTCACAAAGCTGTTAACTGAGCTTTAAATGTAATGTAACATTTGATAGCAAGTTCTATGTAAACACTGATTCATTTATAAAGTGTACTCATTCACAGAGAACGATTAAACAAATAAGCCTGCTGATAGTGGATCCCAACTCCTTTTTGCAGTCGTGGTTTGTATGTAATACACCCATTCATCAAGTCAAATGCATCTTGACAAATCTATTCTAATCAATTTTTTTTTTTTTCCAAATCAGGCCTAATTTCCTATCTGCTGAAGGAGAGTACCGCGGGGGAATGATCTGTTACATATCAGTTATATAACCACACAGATTAGCAGGAGAAGAAGAGAGGATAATGATGGTGGAGAGAAAAGACAAAAGGCAAACAGGGAACTAGCTTTTGAACTGACAAAACACATGTACTGTTCCTTTAGCAGATAATTATCTGTGTGTGTGTGTGTGTGTGTGTGTGTGTTCGAGAACAGTTACATATGGCATGATGATCTTAAGGAGGCTAAAGTTTAGAACACTGAAGCACCTCAATGTATGACTGCTATTTCCTTTGTGTGTGTGTTTATGACCAGGTTAACAGGTACAGCATATTCACAGTCCAGTATTATCTGTATTCACTTTATGTACAGTATCATTTATTTTTCTGTGTGGGCACTGTACCTCCAGCAGACCAACAGCAACAGACAGTGCCACACCAGTGGAGCGTAGTGGACGTTTGCCCTGAGGGACAGGCCACGGGTCTCTCTGAAGCTCACCAAGCAAGTCCGTCAGATTCATATCGACTCGGTGCACGGGCTGAAGGAACCTGGATATGAACGAACAAAAGAACAAACGAACACACACACACACACACACACACA
>NW_019447002.1:0-1287 GCF_002814215.2 Seriola lalandi dorsalis
ATCATGCTGATATCTGTTTGTCTGTGCAGACACAGCACCCCAGTGGATCTTAACAAAAAAAACCTCAACACTAAAATATAATGAGTTCATTCAACAATTATCATAAGCTCAACAATGAAAAGAGAGTACGCTGGTGGATTGTGGGTGTCAGCCATGTTGACAATCTCAGTCCCAAATTGCATCTGGTTGATTGGTGGGCTGGACCAGGTGCTGTTCCAATCACGTTCCAGAACTCAACAAGGAAGGGGGGGGGGGCACACCTCTGGTAGCTGCTGCCAATCCTGCCTCGATAAGCACACATGATACTTAGCAGAAGAGGTTCGATGAATCTGGATGTAACAGCTAACTAAGAAAATGTTGTTTTTGTTGGTGAGATGACACGATGCATATAAATCCCATGTCTGTGTGTTAAGTAGACAGCTCCAGTGAGAATGTGGTTTGCCTAGCTTAGGATAAAGACTAAGCCAGGCTAAACACATTCTCTAGTAACAACTAGTGAAAAGGGTACAGGTAGGTGTAGTTATTAACTTTGGACAGAGCTATGTTAGCTCCCCCTAACTAACTCCTATGTTAGTTCCCCCTGCTTCCAGTCTGTATGCTAAGCTAAGCTAACCCTGCCTGCTGCAGACTGAAGTATCCGATTTGAGACACAGTGTTTAATGCTTAGTCTGACAGCAGTTCAACTTGTGTGCGGGTGGTTTTGATCAGGGGTTTTCAGGATGTGAATTATTAGGTTCTTTTAGAGCAGGAAATTCAGCTCCTACAGTCGGAATGTATTTTAAGTGACAGTGATGCAAACTCTGATACTGATGACTTGGAACAGCTCAGTGATATAAACATAATTTAATAACTAATCCAGAATGTAGTCTTTTGCCTTCCTAATCACAACAGACTGGTAGGTAAGTAGCTTCAGATAAAGTATAAACCAGTTTCCAGTAATATAGTCTGATTCATTTACTGCAGCAATTAACAACAATTTGTTAGCCAGTTATTGTGAATTCTGCAGCTCTCTGTTTTGTCGAGGATGTTTTGGTCTGTAATTTAAGCCCAGAGGCAACAGCTCATTATCTTTGTGAAGATAATCAGACTGAATCCTGAGAAAACTAAAATGTTTAAATGATCTTTTTGCCCCCCCCCCCCATGACCAAACGGCAGACTGCGGCAAGGCCGACAGCTATAATTACATTTTTGGGATCAACCGCAAGAACTTTCAAGAAAGTGTTTCCATGGGTGTGGAAGATGAGAAACAGGTTTGACCAAACTCATTTGTTAAAAAGAGAGAAAACA